>NW_021703782.1:90804903-90938741 GCF_005190385.1 Monodon monoceros | reverse complement strand
TCTCTCCCTCTCTCCCTCTCTCCCTCTCTCCCTCTCTCCCTCTCTCCCTCCCTCCCTCCCCCCCCTCCCTCCCTCCCTTCTTTCCTTCCTTCCTTCCTGTCTTTGGTAGAGATTAAACTTACTTGAATATGGATAGGAAAGATTCAAGAGAGAGGAGAAGGAGTGAGGAGGGACTTGAAGAAAGAAAGCATTTTATAGAACAAGGTTCTGGAAATAGTAAGAATGGATGGGATTCAGAACACTTGGATGGCAAAGGGTACACCTTTTCCATTGTAACAGAAGGGGAAGAAAAAAACGGGTTTTTGAATAGATAATTTTAAAGGAAAAAGAGTTTCAATCTGATGATTTTAAAGTTTCTTCTTTTGGCAACTGCTGCTGGAGAGAGGGAAGGTGAGACTCAAGAGAGAATAATAAATTTAGAGTATTTACTGTGAAGAAGATACAGAATAATAATTAGGGGGAAAATCAGATTTCTTGTGGCATTAAATTCTCAGTTGAGGCAAGACATCATGTGAATTTATAGCAGAATCAATCTGCCAGATATGTTGATTTTTCTCTAACATTTCTCAGAAGCCTTGGTGTAGGTGTGGAAGTGGGAACCAATTGCATTCATCCAAGACTGGTGTTATTCTAAGAAATTGTTACAGAAGTGCAGTGGAGCAAGTAGATTAAAAGATAAAGGTCTCTACTTCCTTATCTGAAACTATAACATTTAAGAAGGTCTGAAAACTGATAATTTTTTCTTAACGCAGTGGCAAAACTTGCTCTGAATGAATAGATATGAGGCTACTTATAACCTTTATTTATCAAACTTAGTGTATATATTCATATATTTTACTTTAGAGATTAACGTGTATCATTATGGAGTGCTGTCTCAGATTTTGGTGGGGCTGTTACATCAAACATAGATTATGTCCTCTATAACTGTTCTTAAAACTGGCAAATTTTTGAATTCTGAACGACACCTGACCTCAAAGTCTTCAAGAAGAGACTGTGTTCTTGCGTTAGCAAAAAAAAAAAAAAAAGAGGTTGAAACGATATCCTATGGAACCTAAGCCAGATAGGGAAAAGGAGGAAGATAGGGAGGTAATCCATTGGGGAAAAGTAGGATGCTTAAGGAAATAGATGGCTTCAAAGAACTGATGTAGGGGGATCAATTGAGAAATTTGGAAGAATGGGAAGGGAGTACTTAGAATGTATAAATTTGGAAGAATGGGAAGAGTAATTAGAATGGAAAGAGTATTAGAATGTATCAATCGATTATTTCCAAAGGGAGACAGTTCTGAGTGGTTACAGAGTCCAGGGTGTGACCTTGGAAGTGGGCAGCTGAGTTGTAATGGAATAGAAAGTCATGAAAGATGAGGTCAAGAAACTGAGAGGCTAGAAAATTAGATGAGATACCCAGAGTAATGGCAAGATTTGGAGTGGAATGGAACATCACAAGTTCTCAGATCGCCAATGAGTGGGGGCTCTGTGGAAGGTATATTAGATACCAAGATGTGTAAGACAGGGTCTTCACTCTTCCCCTGGACTAAGAAACAAGGTGATACATAATTATACAACATGCTAAGAGTGATTATTATAGAAGCATAATCTAAAAGCTATTTAGTCTAAATGAGGAAAGAGACCCTAGATGCCTGGACAGGTCAGGAGACTAACCATTCAAGAAGAGTTTCACACACTGTTTTGGAACTTTCTGTGTTTGGTAAACATTAAGGCACAACTCACGGATATTCGGTAGAATATTCGATCAAAAATAGTGGTTAAAACTGTCATATTTGCTAGGTAATTTACTAAATGCAGTGCAAGGTATGAAGAAAAAGGTTGGATGTGAGCTATCTTCAAGAAATATTCTCTAATTTTAGAAGTCACAGACAAACCTAAGGCTTTAGGAAGGGTGATTTATTCTATTTGATGTGTAATTTTCTAGTTTCTCCGTGTTACTTTTTTTTTTTTTTTTTTTTTGCGGTACATGGGCCTCTCACTGTGTGGGCTCTCCCGTTGCGGAGCACAGGCTCCGGACGCGCAGGCTCAGCGGCCATGGCTCACGGGCCCAGCCGCTCCACGGCATGTGGGATCTTCCCGGACCGGGGCACGAACCCGTGTCCCCTGCATCAGCAGGCGGACTCTCAACCACTGCGCCGCCAGGGAAGCCCTCCGTGTTACTTTTTCCTTTCTAATTTTGTTTTAATAGTTTTATTGACACCTATATCATTCTATTAGAAACTTCCTCAATCCTTTTGAATTCAAGTGAGAGTATAAGTAGTTAATAAGCAAATATATTCTGATTGATGGTGTTAAAAATAAGAAAACACATAATGAAACATTATCGCTCAACATTTTAGAAGGTGTACTTTTAGAGCAGTGTCAAAGTATGAACTGCTCTCTGACGGTTACATTAGTTACATATTTCTTATGTCCTCCAAGAAGAAAAACGTTCTCAAACGTCATAGATTATTTGATGAATGCTCTTCTGGGGTAAGGAGTTGTGGGGGAAGACAGTGCTGACCACAGGAATGTTGAACAGCAGACGCTGGCTTTGGGCATAGTAGCTTTGATGCATAGTGACCTCTTTGCAATGTTGGGACTGATGGTCCTTGTGGGGACTCGCGTTACAAGATATCTGACACAGATTGCACATACTATGTGAGAACAGAAATGCAGAATAATAGGCCAATAATACCCTATCTATAAACCATCTGTATTTACAGATTCCCTAAATAATGGGCCAAAATAGATTTCACTATGGTAAATATTCCAGTTGCAACGCTCTGCAAAATTCTCATCTGTCTCATGTATTTTAGGCATGATTTCTGGGTCGTGCGGCTTTTCTCGTAGACTTCAATGATGTGCAGCCACCAAGAACAGACCTTGTCATTTATTTAACTCCAACTGTCTTTAATCTCGAGAACAGTAAAACAGTAAGAAGCCTTGGGGTTTCAACATAATCATAGAACAGTACACAGGACCAGATTTTCAAATTCTTTGCTTTTGCTCTTTTTTGGCCACATTTACCGTAGAAGACTTGCGTTATCTACACATCTTTAAATTTGGGTCCATGGTTTTTCTCTTTTTTAACCTCTCTTCCTTTCTCTTCTAGTTCACAGCCATGAATGAACCACAGTGCTTCTACAATGAGTCCATTGCCTTCTTTTATAACCGGAGTGGAAAGTACCTTGCCACAGAATGGAACACAGTTAGCAAGCTGGTGATGGGACTTGGAATCACCGTCTGTATCTTCATCATGTTGGCCAACCTGCTGGTCATGGTGGCGATCTATGTCAACCGCCGCTTCCATTTTCCTATTTATTACTTAATGGCGAATCTGGCTGCTGCGGACTTCTTTGCTGGGTTGGCCTACTTCTACCTAATGTTCAACACAGGACCCAATACTCGGAGACTGACTGTTAGCACGTGGCTCCTGCGTCAGGGCCTCATTGACACCAGCCTGACAGCCTCTGTGGCCAACTTACTGGCCATTGCAATCGAGAGGCATATTACGGTTTTCCGCATGCAGCTCCACACGCGGATGAGCAACCGGCGGGTGGTGGTGGTGATTGTGGTCATCTGGACCATGGCCATTGTTATGGGGGCCATACCCAGTGTGGGCTGGAACTGCATCTGTGATATTGAAAACTGTTCCAACATGGCACCCCTCTACAGTGACTCGTACTTGGTCTTCTGGGCCATTTTCAACTTGGTGACCTTTGTCGTCATGGTGGTTCTCTATGCTCATATCTTTGGCTACGTTCGCCAGAGGACTATGAGGATGTCTCGGCACAGTTCTGGGCCGCGGCGCAATCGGGATACCATGATGAGTCTTCTGAAGACTGTGGTCATCGTGCTCGGTGAGTTGTGTCTTGACTGTAACTTACTTTACAGATTCTCGATGTCTTAATACAAACCAGGGTAGTTTATGATAGTGGTAAGCAACAATGTGAACATCAGTGGGTATATATGCAGGAATTACAAGGGGACAAGGCACCTTTATAGCAAATGTTTATAATGAAGTCGGCATCCCAGTCTTTCTATAATTACAGAACTGGTTTCAGGGAAATAATGTCTCAGTGATGTGTTATAAATCATGGTGATGTGGAAGATGTCATTGACGAGTTTGGCTATCAAGTATTGAAAGATATCAGCTTTTGAAAGGTTTTATTACAGCCCAAATTGTGGAACTTTTGCCTATAGTCTCTTTATTACAGATTCTCAGAAAGTGTTTTTACTGTCCCATGAATATGCTTTCACACATAGCTATTTTTATGAGTCTGTTTCCAAATAAGGAGTCTTTCACTTTCTGTCATTGTTACTGCACACACGTAGGTAAGTATATCAAGTTTTTGTATAGATTTATTGCGCAAAATGGATTGGAATTAATACCATCTCTGACAGTCACCTTTATGAAAACTTACTTTTTTTCCATTAATTTTCGGTTTTTGTGGTGGAAGTTAATTCATATTTCAAGGTGAAAAGCAGGATTTTATTCTTTTATGTAATGTATACTCGAATAACTTTTGCCTTTAAATAACTATTGTTTTTCCTGGGTGAAAAATTCATGGTTAATGATCACAAGGAATATATTTATTCATTTATGTATTCAGAAAATAGTTAAAGAGAACCTCATAAGTTCCAGGCCCTGTGCTGACTCCCGGAACTGTGTCCATGAAGACAGCATACACAGAACATTTCTTTTGAAGCTTAGAGGGCCTATTTTTAAAGTTCAACCAGTGAGAATTTTAAATAATTACCTTATTGAATTACATTTTCTCCCTGGGCTATATTTGGGTTCATGTCAGATCACATTTAAAAAATATCTTTTAAGAAATCTTTAGTAGTTCATCTTTCTCCATTGAAATTCAGTGGAAAGTTCCTCTAATGCTCTTTGTTCCAGTTTGTAAAGCAGGGTTGAGTGGATGGAACCTGGGATGGTGTGGCTCCTCTGAAACTCTGGGAGCTACTTTAATTTTAGCCCCAGGAAAGAAAGCCCTAATTATGGCTCTAAGAATAAAGACCAGGCCTTGGGATTGCTGACACAACGAAAGCCCTGTCTATAACTAACTGGCACGTGTAGGTAGTATCCCCACTGAGGCCCCCACCACCTCAGATGTGAAATTTTCTTATTCCATCCAACAAAGTTCAGTAGAAGTATAAAAATGATTTCCCTCTATGCTTAATTATCAACAAAAGCCTTGAACATACCTGTGCCACAAGTATACATTCTCCATGATAGGGATGAAGCGCATCTTTGTTTACCGTGGATGCTATTTTTTGTATTAAATAACATGAGAGATTTCACTTCTGTATTGACTCAAGTATTTGTTTGTTTACTGCTGATCTCAATGTTGGTTGAAACGTTTCATACGGGTGCACTTTTTCTAGTATCATCTCAAGTACTGCTTGTAGTTCATAGAACCACCAGTAGAAAATGACTACTGAACTTGGACTATGAACCTGCTAAGTTCTTGTTTGAATTTTGACCTTTGTACAATGCCTAGCATTTTACGGTGTGTAGTATGCTTAACGATTCATATAAAATTAACTTTTGTGCCTCATTGGGTGGTTTTGCAGGTTAAATGAGAATTATTATTATTATTATTGTGTGTGTGTGTGCGGTACGCGGGCCTCTCACTGTTGTGACCTCTCCCGTTGCGGAGCACAGGCTCGGGACGCGCAGGCTCAGAGGCCATGGCTCACAGGCCCAGCCGCTCCACGGCATGTGGGATCCTCCTGGACCGGGGCACGAACCCGTGTCCCCTGCATCGGCAGGCGGACTCTCAACCACTGAGCCACCAGGAAAGCCCGAGAATTATTTTGAGGGTTAATGGGGCCACAGTTTCAGTGCACGTTGGCCCTAAATGCCCCTTCTGCCCTACCACACCAACCCCAGACTTGAAAATAACAGAATATAACGCTGGTTTCTGAGGTTAAACTAGTGGGCTCCACAAAGATTGAATACATGTAGCTGCCTCTGGAATAAATGGCATTATCTCTATAGATGTGTGATGGAAGAAGTTCAGAACATGGAGAACTCCAATCAGGGTGATAGGCAAAGAAATTTGGTGAGGCAAGATGTGTATGGGATTGTAGTATAGGAAGGAGAAATTAAGTAAGTGGACTGTAGCCTTGCAGAGAAAAGCAGCAAGAATGGGAGAATGGGCAGGGCTCGGAATAGGTAATTCACCACCCTAAACAGCCAGGTGTTTGTCAAGTTGGTGCCTGTTACCATTCGTACAACGTACTCCCCTGGCTTGAATTCTATGTAGTCGTGCTTGCATGCGAAAGATGGGTTGGTCTTGTAGGAACAAGTTTATTGACCATCAGGCTTTTTTGTGATGCACGTTCGGTTTTTTAATATGTCTTCTCTGCCAGATTGTCAGCTTTGCGGCAGTGAGCAGGAAGTGTGATGATGTGTTGTCCAGTTTCTCCACATTACCTGTTGTGGGATGTGGCACAAAGTAGGTACTTGTAAAATAACTGTTGAATGAATGAATGTGGTGACAAAACCAGGCTTCTGAGCCTTCAGAACTGAGGACCAGAGAAAGCCATAGTGGATTCACTAAGTTGATGCCACTTGGTTCAGTCGTGTGGCAGAAACCAAAACTAGCTGCACCACTATTACGTTTTGTGCCTTCCAGTCAAATACAACAGCTTGGAAAGTGACCACAAGGGCTGCTCAGTAAATAATGTGTATTTTGTTCATTTATTCTGGGGATGATTACAGTTTGATTAAGTGTCAAACCTTCGGTTTCCATTTCACCATGTCAAAATGACCTCTGGGTTTTAGACCTATTCGGTTCAATAAACCAGTGTTTATTGGTTGTTTATCCTTCAATAAAAGGATTTGTTAGTCCACAAGTTGAATTTCTAGGAGTCAACATAAAATAAAGGGGTCTTTGAGATTTATGATGGCAACACCAGCAGCAGTTTTGAAGCACAAGGTTGTGTATAAGCTGCTCCTGAGTGAGTACTGGATCTTAATAGCTTTATTTGTGAAACACGTATAGCATTAATCATGTGCCTAGCACTACTCTGCCTTAGAAATGAGTTTTTGTAAAGAGCATCCCTGTGGAG
Organism: Monodon monoceros; assembly: GCF_005190385.1. NCBI lineage: Eukaryota > Metazoa > Chordata > Mammalia > Artiodactyla > Monodontidae > Monodon > Monodon monoceros. The sequence continues at coordinate 90,931,670 of NW_021703782.1, read as the reverse complement.
TCTAGGTTTGTGAGCTTCATTTTTCAGAGGTGAAAACTGAGGCACAGAGAGGTTAAGTAACTTTCCCAAGATCACACAGCTAGTTAAGTACAGGAGCTGGGATACGTTTCAGGCAGTCTGGTTCCAGAGCCCATGTGTTTTTCACCTCCATGCTCTCCTGCCTCTCTATAATACAAACAGCTACCAGCACATGCTGGATTGTTTTATAAAGTTTGAACAGCGCTGTGCTATTAAATTGCAACATTGTGATCCCATTTGTTTCTCTTGATACTGCCTAGCTGCCTGTGCTTCATTTCCTGGGTAGAAGAAAGCTTTCAGGGAGCATTCCTTTCCTCCTTTTGCTTCTGATCGTGATGGTTATGACTCTCATCTCATTGGCCCTTTTCCACTGTTTGGTGTTGGAGCACCAGTAACTGACTGCTTCTGATTGAAGGAGTGTTTAGTTCAAGGTGTAGTTAACTTGAGGGTTCATTGTCCTAGTGCGAAGTCATGTAATCCTTCCCCAGGCTTGAATTCTCCCCACTTGACATTTTACCAAGAATTCCTTTTGAGTCTGTTCCACGGTTGAATCAGAGTGGTAGTCAAGTTCTTCCTTATTTGACCACAGTCTATCTTGAGTTGTAAGTCCTTGCCTTTCTTGCTCTGTTCCTTCTGATGACCCTTCTGTTGGAGATAATTAGAGAAGAGGGAAACCAGGATTTGGAAAGAGAAAATAATGGTTATGGTGTAGAGGTTTTTGCATCTTAATTGTGGGAGAGAGTGAGGAAAATAAAGCAAAATAAATCCTGGTGGAGCCTATGTCTTTGGGGAAGAAGAGAGAGACACTTTTTCTAGTTGGATCTGTTCTGGCTGGAAATGATCACCACTGAAGCTAAATTAACTGCTTTTTACCTACGTACCCTGTGCCAGGGTCAATACTCGGCATTACTCTTCATGCACTGTTTATAACCTTACACCAAGGAAAGTTGTGTTTCTCCCATTTTATACTGAGGGAACTGAGTTAAGATAGGGTAAGTAACTTGTTCAAGAGTGCTTATTTTGTAAGTAGCAGAACTGGAATCCAGCTGTAAGAATGTTGTGGACCATGACCTTCTATCATAGGACACTGGTCACGTGCCATATAAGAGACTGTTACTGGTATTAATAATAGTAGTTGGGGCCAGATGAGTTTAAGCCCATTGTTTTCTCATTACTCTGATGAAGGATAATTTGGCCAATATCCTGTAAGCAAATCTTTATGTACTTCTCTGTTCAGTTTAATTCAACAAACATATTGTTGAGTGCTAATTATGTGCTAAAGGATAAAAAGATGAATAAGGTAAATACCATTTATTTAAATTGAAGCAACATTGGTTTATAACATAAGTTTCGAGTGTACAACATTATATTTCTACAGCATCCTCATCACCAAAAATATAGTTTCCATCCATCACCATACTGTTGATCTCCTTTATCTGTTTCACCCTCCTCCCCACCCCCTCCCCTCTGGTAACCATTACTCTGTTCTCTGTATCTACATGTTTGTTTTTATTTGATTTATTCTTTTTTTTTAATTCCACAGTGAGAGAAATCATATATTTGTCTTTCTCTGGCTTACTTCACATAGCATAATACCCTCAAGGTCCATCCATGTTGTTGCAAATGACAAGATTTCATCTTTTTTATGGCTGAGTAGTATTCCAGTGTGTGTGTGTGTGTGTGTGTGTGTGTGTGTGTACACACACATATATACTACAATCTTCTTTATCCATTCATCTGTTGATGGGCACTTAGATTGTTTCCATCTCTTGGCTATTGTAAATAATGCTGTGATGAACATGGGATGCATATATCTTTTCAAATTAGTGTTTTCGTATTCTTTGGATAAATAGCCAGGAGTGGGATAGCTGGATCATATGGTAGTTCTACTCTTAATGTTTGAGGACTCTCCATACTGTTTTTCATAGTGACTGTACCAATTTCCCACCAACAGTGTAGGAGGGTTGCCTTTTCTCCACATCCTCGCCAACACTTGTTACTTTTTGCCTTTTTTTTTTTTTTTTTTTGGCGGTACGCGGGCCTCTCACTGTTGTGGCCTCTCTCATTGCAGAGCACAGGCTCTGGACGCCCACGCTCAGCGGCCATGGCTCACGGGCCCAGCCGCTCCGCGGCATGTGGGATCTTCCCAGACCGGGGCACGAACCCACGTCCCCTGCATCGGCAGGCGGACTCTCAACCACTGTGCCACCAAGGAAGCCCTATTTTTTGCCTTTTTGATAACAGTCCCTCTAACAGGCGTGAGGTGATATCTCATTTTGGTTTTGATTTGCATTTCCTAATAATTGGTGATCTGAATATTTTTTCATGTACCCGTTGGCTATCTGTATGTCTTCTTTGGAAAATATGTATGTTCAGCTCCTCTGCCCATTTTTTAATCAGATTTTTGTTGTTGTTGAGTTGTGTGAGTTTTTTATATGTTTTGGGTATTCACTCCTTACCAGATATATCATTTGCAAGTATCTTCTCCCATTTAGTAGGTTATCTTTTTGTCTTGTTGATGGTTTCCTTTGCTGTGCAGAAGCTTCTTTGTTTGATGTAGTCCCATTTGTTTATTTTTGCTTTTTAAACTTCGTTCTTTGCTGAGCTTACAGCGTGTTAGAGGTGACTGAGAAGGAGTTGCAAAGCAGTCGGGTCCATGTGCTAGTTGATGTCTGGGCAGAGTGGAGGGAAGGGAGGCCTCACACAGGAGGAAATATTGAGTTGGGTCTTGATGCATGTGGAGGAGCTTGTCCTCCTGTAGGGTGGGGGTAGAGGAGAAGCTAAGCAACAGCTCACCTTTGGGGAACTGAAAGTAGTCAGGTATGATTACCATGTGGTGGGTATGCTGGGTAGAGTTTTGGCTTAGAGCTTTTATAATGTATTAAGGAGTTTGAGTTTCTGCCTTTAGGTGATCAGAGATGCTAAAGGATTCCCTAAGATAAAGAACACCAGTTCCTTATAGGGATAACCATATAATTTATCATCCAAACTGAGACACTTCTGGTAGTGAAAACAGGCACTAACTGGGACAGTGGGACAACAGGCCTGAACCAAGACTAGTCTGGTCAACCCAGGATGTACAGTCATTCTCCTTCTAGGCTCTGCTTTCTGCTTATTTATATTCTTTCTACATTTTCTTTTGGCTTTGTAAATGTAGAGCTCAACACTGGACTTGTTCCACTGTGTAAACATAGTAAAGAACAACTTCTTCGTTTTTTGTTTTTTTTTTTTAAAGCAAGGATCTGTCCAGATTTAGAATTTTAGAGCTGAAAGGTCCTTTAAAAATCACGCTATCCAACTCCCTAATCCTACAAATAAAGGGACCGAAGCTCCCAACTGAGAAATTTAGGTCTGAGTTAGCTGGTGGCTCAAACCGAGAACTAGGTTTGTTAACTTCCAGTAAGGTGCTGTTCCTACTGCCTAGGCCTCCAGCTTGTTCATTTCCATCCACACCTTCCATCGTTTTCTTCCTTGTGAACATCAACATGTATTTCTGTGGCTACCCAGGTTTAGGTGTAAACATTGTGGCTATAAAGGTACCCGGAACCCACAGAAAGGGTTCCCTTGAATTTGGCCTTATTATAAACAGCTGGTGATCTCTGAAATGAAGCTTTGATAAAAGTCATTGGAAGCTGAATTACTGGCACATTATGTAGTTTTTACACATTTTTTTTAAACTAATTCTCTTTATTTTTTTTAATTTTATTTTTTAAATTTTTACTATTTATTTGGTTGCGCCGGGTCTTAGCTGCGGCAGGCGGGCTCCATAGTTGCAGCTCACCAGCTCCTTAGTTGCAGCATGCATGTGGGATCTAGTTCCCTGAACAGGGATCGAACCCGGGCCCCCTGCATTGGAAGTGCAGAGTCTTATCCACTGCGCCACCAGGGAAGTCCCAACACCTTCTTATCATCCTATTTACTTTCTTCATAACAGCATTGTATTAGTTTCTTATTTATCTTGGTTTTTTATTGTTTCTATTTTACCGTGTGTGTGTGTGTGTGTGTGTGTGTGTGTGTGTGTGTGTGTGTATGTGTGTGTGTATGTATGTATAGTTTTCCCACTTACATTCATTGAGGCAGGATGCCTCTGGGATCTACTCCTGACTCTTGTCATTAACTGTCTGGGTGATTCTGGGCAAGTCACTTTCTCTGTGCAGCAATTTCTCTGTACTTTCATCTCTAGGATGGAGTTGGCCAATTTGATTTCCAAGGTTATTTAGAGTTCTACTTATAACTCTATAAATAAAACGATAAGGACATAACTACTGTGGATCAGCCACGTAGAGTTTTCTAGTAGAAATAGAATTGGAGTAAAAGCAAGGGACTATGATTTTTCTCCATATCAGCTTTTGAATAACTAGGTTTAGGTGTACTCTCCCCCATTAAAGGGAGCGGCACATTGATAGAGGAGAGTCTCAAAGAAACGATTTAAAAAAAAAATGACTCTACAGTAGAGAGCTGTGTGGCAAGAAGGGAGGGTTTCCCAGTTGGTCTTGTTGCTAAGGGAAGGGGCTAGACACAAGAGCCTTTTATTCCCTGGCCATAGGTGACCAACTGCACATCCTGTTGCTCTGAAGAGGAACCAGAGCTACCCCGAGTCTCCTCAGGTCCCCGCGGCGTTCCTGTTAAGGCCTCTTTGAGGAAGGACCTGTGAGACCATTCATGAGAGCCTCTGTTGTTGGACGAGCCACGGGGCTGGCTGGCACTGCGGGTGTGGTCAGGAGAGAATCCCTGCGGAAGCCCCACAGTGCTGCCCAGACCCCAGATCCTGGGCCTGGTCAAATGGGAAAACAACTTGCAAATACCAGCTCTTTGTACCCTTTTGTTGCCCAACTCCATTCAAATATTTTTATTCAGAAGAAACTTTCAAACAGAAACAGAAAACAAAAATACCACATGAACCTAACAGGGTTTCTTCTGAGGTGTGGACAGAGCAGGCAGAACATGAAGCTCTTTCTTACTTCAGGTCTGATGAGTGATTCAGACCTCGTCTCGCTGAGGTGCCTGTCAGTCCCAGAATGAACCTTACACAGTCATTTGTCCTCGTCCTTAAAGGTCATAGAAGATGCAAAGGTTTCCTGAAGGAATTGTGGCAGCCACTGGAAATCACTGTTGCTTAGGGCTTGAGAGCTTCGATTCGGAATAAAATAGGCCAGAGTTTAGAATTGGAATCCTGACCCCTCACTTACTAGTTTCATAGCCTTGAGGAAATGACTGAACGTCTCTGAGCCTCAGTTTCAGGATTAATAGCATAGGGATAGTAGGACCTTCCTATAATCAAGTGATCACGAGCATTAGACGAGGTAATTCATGTAAAGCACACTTAGCACAGGATCTGGCTAATGTAAAACACTTACTGAATGGTAGCAAGTATTGTCATTACCATGAGGTCTTGTCTGCATGTGCCTTTTCTCCCCCTGCGCCCCGCCCGCCCTTTCTGTCTTCTCTCTGACATACCTCCACTCATCCACACACCAGCATACATACAATAGTGGGTTTGGTGGCTGTGATGGTGCTTCATTTCTATGACATGGTATTAAAGTACTGTTGTGGTTTAGCAGCTCTTGGCTCCAAAACAGGCTGTAAATTTTATTCTGAGTGGCCTTTGCTTTCCCAAAGATACATCTGCACTGCAGAGTTGCCTGCATCTTATTTGTTGAGCCTCAGCCGTATGTATGAAAAGTCCTATTACCCCATAAGAAATGACAGTTTTGACTTGGTAACTCTCTGGACGTCTCCAGATTAAAGTTAAATAGTGTTGGCCATTAAAATGAGTTTTGAAATGGAACAGGCCACTTTGTCAATATCTGTTAGGGTCATTAGCTCCTTTTGGTGGACCTGCCATGCTTAGGGCACAGCTGGCAACCCAGCCATCATTCAGGGCACCATTCTGTTTCCTTTTGATCTGAAGTGAAAGACTGTGTCTGGCATAAATGAAAGAAACGGCAAATGGATAGGGTCATGAGACCTTATTGCTGTTCCCTAGTCAGTCCCAGCTTTATTGTGAGACCACTTGCGATTCCTTTAGTCTGAGTCCCATCACTATCCACCTAGAAAGGAAAGGATATTTCACCCCCCTTCTAATCTCTCACTGCTACTTTACGTACCTCTTTGGAGTATTGTTTTGGGAATTCAGTGATGGCAAGGTTTTATCTTATTTCCCAGCCCCTAGAACAGGGCCTAGCACTTGGAAAACTCTGGTGTTTTGTTTTGTTTTGTTTTTTGGTTTTTTTGCGGTACTCAGGCCTCTCACTGCTGTGGCCTCTCCCGTTGCGGAGCACAGGCTCCGGACGCGCAGGCTCAGCGGCCATGGCTCACGGGCCCAGCCGCTCCGCGGCATGTGGGATCTTCCCGGACCGGGGCACGAACCCGTGTCCCCTGCATCGGCAGGCAGACTCTCAACCACTGCGCCACCAGGGAAGCCCTCTAGATATTTTTTGAATGAATAAATGAACTACACCTTTTATTCTGGATGGAGTTTTACAGGTTCCCTAGTAACAGTAGAAATTATACCTGTGTAGCTTGAAATTCAATGGGATTTAATAATGAGTCTCATTCAAAGGAATATTTGTTTAAAGGTAGTTGTAATAAGGCAGTTCCGCATCCTGCCTGTCAAGGGCATTTCTTTAGGTTAAGTTCCAGTGTGAGCTTGTTAATAATAGTTTGTTTTGTTAACAAATATGTATTGAATGTGTACTAGGCCCTCTGTTAAGGAGTAGGGAAGCGGAGATCAGTGAAAATATGGACCCTGTTCTCAAGCGGCTCTCATTTTAGGAGATCATAATGGATAATTTAAATAAATAAAAACAATGTAATTTGGTAAATAAAATATGGAAGGTGCTATGGAAGTGCTGTCTTCTGATTGGGCAATGTCAGGATATTTCATGATGAAGGAGATTTAGGAATAACATCTTAGATGATGTATAGGAGTTTGCCATGTGAACCCAGGCAAAGAAATTACTACTATTAGCTATTCTTTGCACTCTGAATTAAGTATTCAGTTACTTCCTTATATTGCAATTAATACGTTACTTAGATATGGAAACAACCCATTTGGCATTTTTTGGGGGGGGTGGGAGGGGAAGCTTGCATGATTTTAAGACAACATTGTGCTTAATTAATTTTTTGCCTGCATTTTGCACTGTATAATTCATTTTTTGAATCGACTGTAGTTAATCAGATTCACATTAAATTGGTTACGAAGTAAATGAGTTCGCATGGTTACTGACCTATAAGGAAAGGGATGATTTTTCTGCGTGTGCAAATTAACATCTTGTAGCAAGTAAGACGTGCTCTGTAGTGACAGGTATGTTTTCAGGACTTGAAAGATCATTGCCTGGAGCTGTGGACACTTACACTTCTGATGAACACACACACAGGCATGCAAATTGCCATATTTAGCAAATATAAGTAATTGCATGGGACATACTCATACTAACAAAAGTATTCATTGTTTATCTGAAATTCAGATTTAACTGGCTTTATGTATTTTATGAGGCAACTCCAACACACACAGCATTGGATGGGAAATAAAGCATTTTAGATGGCAATGAACTCTCTATACATAGATTTTTTTTTTCAATGTATTACAGGTTTCTGTATTATCCTGGAGATCAATTTAAGTACAAAGGGGTTTCACTTATTTAATATTTCTGATTTTTATTTTGGCTTGTCTAGAAATAAAGGGACATACCTGCTTTATAGAATCTTATATTTATTTATCAGCAATTATATATGTTTACAAACAGGTAATGTATACCTTCAATTCAAAACTGAATTTTTCTCTCCTTTTACATATACTTTGTCATGCCCTTTGAAGAAAAGTATCTTAACAATTTGTTTTTCCATAGAAATCATCTTTTTTCCTGTGTTTGTACCTTTGCTATTTTTTTCTTTGAGGTCTAAACTAGAGCCTTATACTCTGAGAAGCTACTTTTTATTCATGTATTTCAGTGAAGATGATACTGTCTAGACTGAGTGTGGTCATGGCTTTACTTAAACCCTGGCTGGTCTCCTCCACCAATAGAGGAGTTATTATAATGATCCAAAGCAAATATGAAGTTCTAATAGGGTTACACAGCAATAACAGGGTCTTTTTGAAGAAGTGGGATTTAGTCTGGCATCGGGAGACTGGAAATTCATGGCTTCACCTATTTATCCTGCCGAAGTAGACTTTTGTTGACACAAAGAACACTGAACTTTAAGTAGGGTTTTCCATGAGTTCATTCTAAATGGGTATTTCTACACTTCAGAAAGCTTCTCTTCATGTGGCAGGCAGGAATTCATTTGCTCGAGTTATTTTCCTTTCTTGGGGCGAGAGGGAAGATAGCCACTCAGGAGCCCAGCCTTACAGGACCTGCACAGGAAACTGATGAGGTGAAAAGCTGACAAGCGTTTGCTGTGGCCAAAAAGTGATTCACCACGTTATTCTGGAGGGATTTGCTTTGCTAACCTTGCTAAGCACATGATGCCCGGGAATGCTCCTTTGTATATTGCCCCAGCCCCAGAGGAGAAGCCCAGCTATAAATCGAGGCTCTGGAATCTGAGTTTCTGAATGAAACAGGGGAAGCCTATATTTGGACATCCTGCAAAGTCCATGTGTAATGATCAAGTAAACAAAAGTCGTAGAGATTAGAGCACTAGCTTTATTTAATTAGGCAAATTCTTATGTCTTGGGGAAAATGAAGACGTTTTCATTAAAAAACACTGTTTCTAAGGCACCATGCATGTACTCTAGCATATCTACAAGTACTAATACATAAGATCAGCTTATTTAAAATAGAAGAGAATACCGTAGAAATCAAATTGGAATAGTAAGTCTAACTGTAGTATAGATGATTACATTGCTATGCTAAATTCCATAATGGAATTTCTTAATATTTTAGTTCAATCTGAATTGGTTCTACCACTTTTAAGGCCAGAAATCTGTCACTAAAGCATGCATACATTCAAAAGACATGAGAATCAGGAACAGAAAGAATTTGAAACAGAATTAGAAAATACATTCATTTATATACATTGATTTGTCTATAATATATCAAATAGTAAATGATTTGCTGCTGTTACATTATAATACATTGTATGTTCAATGTGCTGTCCCTTCGCAACTATTGAATTATAACATTAATAATGTTGTATGTAGCTTTATTGCTAGGTAGCCTAGAGAAGTGATGGAATATTTTGACCCATTGTTTTAATTCGACTTCAAGGACATTTTTGTACTATCTTTGTGAATATAGATATTTAAATCAAAATTACAGTAACATTCAATTTTGGTTGAGAAGATATTTTCTAGAGCGTATATTAGTCTACTTTAATCCCTTCAACAATTTAATATACTTAAAACATTTCTAATTCGCTATACTCTTCCAGATTTAGTTTAACTGAAATTTTCATGAACATCAAGTGTTTTTGTATAGATTGTAAAATGAAAACTTAATTTATCCATTAGTTTGTTGGGAACAAACCAGATTGTAACAATTAAAGTGTCTACCATTGTGAGTTTTCATTCTTCCTCTCACATTTACTTTCCTTTGGCTTTATTTTACAGCTAAGGTTTATCAAAGATACTTTATTTATTTATTTATTTATTTATTTTTGCGGTACGCGGGCCTCTCACTGCTGTGGCCTCTCCCGTTGTGGAGCACAGGCTCCGGACGCGCAGGCTCAGCGGCCATGACTCACGGACCCAGCTGCCCCGCGGCATGTGGGATCTTCCCGGACCAGGGCACGAACCCGTGTCCCCTGCATTGGCAGGCGGACTCTCAACCACTGCGCCACCAGGGAAGCCCAGATATTTGATTTTTTAAGGTTTTAATATGTAATAGATTTTGTATAGTTTGGGTGTTATTTTTAATTAATTTTTATACCAATTTTAACGTTACCTAGGTCAATATTTATAGTTTTGAGAGTTTCTAAAAAAAAAAAAAAATGAGGATAATAATAATGGTTAACATTTGAGTGCTTAGTAGTCATCAAGACTCATTAAATTCACTACTTTGCCTCAAATATGTAAAAATTTAAGCAAGAATCTTAAACTCTCTGAATTTCAGTTCTCTCATAAGTCAGATATAGATAATATATTTTTGTGACGATCATATGTGATAGTGATTGTGAAAGCTCTTTTTATAGGAAGTGTCACATAAATGTAAGCTATGAATGTTTTCGCAGCTGCTGCTTATAGAGCAGTGACAAAAAAAAAAAGGTTGGAATGCTAAGCATGAAATGTGACGTAGTGCGGTTGCAAAGGCATTGACTATGTTCTGACTCCAGATTTGCTACTTACTGGTTGGTGTGACTTTGGGCAATCCTATTAACCTTTATGGCAATTTCTTCATCTGTCATGAAGGGCTCAGCTACATCAGTGTTCCTCCAGGTGTGGTCCAAGGACCACCTGCATCTGAATCACCTGGTATGCTTGTTTAATAAGCTGATTCCTGGGCCCCAGCCCAGACCTACTGAAGCAGAATCTTTGTGTTGGTTTCCAGGCATCCATAGTTCAGTCACACAAACCTGGCATTAAATCTGCCCTTGCTCATTTCTAAAGTCTGTTTTTCACCTTTCCTGCCAAAATGTATTGGTATCATTTAAACAGTGAGTGAGGACCTGTGATCACCCCTACACACATGTGTTTGTACACCTGCTTTACAAGAGGATGAGGAGAAAAGGTAAAGGAAGGTGGAGGTAGGAGAAAACACAGAACTACTAAGATGAAATTCTTGGCTCCTGAAGAGCTTACTATTAAAGAAAATTGATACTTTTACACTTAATAGACTTTCCTCAAAGTATTTGAAGTAGCCACAGTGATTGTTATTATCATCCAAGAAACATGTCACCTTTAAATTTAGTGACCGAAAATGTGACTGACCTATCATTAAGATACCTTGAGAAATCATGGTGTAGAATCCAAGATTTTTTCAGGTAGGCATGTGATTTTATATTATTCTAAGGAGGAACCTTTTCTCTCCCACAAGAGAGGAGATAAAGCAACAGTGTTTGTTTGTGCTTGCATTAACCTAATACAGCTAGTTGTATTTGTCTACATGGAGACCTTCACAGAATAGGATAAATCAATCATTTAGTTCATAGGCTACATAAAGGATATCCTGTCTCCCCTTTCCTTTTCTTCCAGAGGTAGCACGGGGTAATCTAAAGGGCATGGAATTAAGACTTACATTACATGTACATGGGTTAAAAACCCCAAGTCAGCTGACGTGCAGACTTTATGACCTTGGACAGTATATTTGACCTTTCTGAGCTCTGTTTCCTATTGGGGACAGCATTACTTATCACTCTCCCCCCAAATGGGGAGGTGGTGGGAATTAAATAGATGTTAAAGTACTTAGAATGCTATCTGGCACATGTTACAGTGAACATGAAGTTCTCATGCCTTACCTGTTGTTCTGCATTCATAAAAGTGCCACCTTTGGCCAGTAGCAATTAGTCTTTATAGAACTGTTTTCCCAGGATGGTCATTCCTTGGAGCCATTTACCCTCTTTTATAGACCTATATAATCACTAGCGGCATTTCCCCACTGTCTGCCCATAGAAATGGAATTGAGTGTCCTATAAGGGAACTCAACCCATTACTGTGGTTTGTTTATCCATCTGTGCATTCATCTCTTAATTACTCATTTAACCAATGAATGTAGAATCCTGGTGTGGAATGAGACTGCAAGGATTATGGCATTCACAGCGTCCTCCAAAGCCAGGCTTGGCTTGTCTGTACAGTAGCAATACGTTATCTCTCAGCCTTTCCTCAAACATCTTGGATGCAGGAAACATTCTTATCTCCCTAGAGGCCAGACTGACTTCATATAGCTAGGACTATTATATATTTTGAGCCAAAATCTGGTAAAAAGCTATATTTTAGGGTGCCACCCACTAGATCTAGTTCTTTTCCCTTTGGTGCCATAAAGAACGCTGCAACTATTTACAAACCAATTCAATTCAAGTGACATCTGTTGCCTCTTGTGTGTTGGGATAACAAATACCAAAATGTGTAATCCCTACTCATTTACAGATATGACTAAATTACAAGGCAGAATGGGAGTAAGGCCTAAGGCAGTTACAGTTACAAAGCAAATATGGCCCTGCCATCCTAAAACCTGCAGTCTGGTAGGAAAGATGCCACATGTACATAGATGATTATTATAAAACAGAAAAGAAGTCTGGATAAAGCTGTATGGGAATTTAGAGGAGAGAGGGAATCCCATCAATAGTATAATCAGGAAAACTTTATGTAAATGAGTTTTTTGAGTTGAGTGTTGAATCATAGGTGATGTTCAAGGAATGAGGTAATCTGTTAGACTGCATTTACCCCCTTAAGGACTGAATCCTATTTTAATAATAATCTTGATTGCCAAAGTAACACATATTTATTGAGGGGGAAAGGCAAAATTAAGAACTTAAAAATTAAGAAGTAAAAATTAAGAAAGTTTAGAATTCTGAAACCATTCAGAGAAGAACCAAAATATTAAAATGAATATAATGTTTCTTTCCAATCCTTTGTTCTGATTAATACTTTACAACTGAAATCATATGGTACATACAATTTTGTTGTATGATTTTTAAAAGTATCCTGTGCATGTTACCATGCCATTAAGTAATGTTTGAAAGCGTGAGTTTTCTACACAAAGTTCAGTACATCCAAATGATGGAATATTATATAATCACTGGGTATTTAGGTTTTATCTCTTATTCTCTTTTTTTACTCTTATAAATAATATTGAGATAAATATTATCTAATATGAATCTCTGCTTTCTTCACTGAGACTTTGTGAATCTTGATTAACTATGGTTTAATGTTCTGTAGAAAGTCTGCACCAATTTACACTCTTACCACAAGGGGATGAGAATATTTTGTTACATTCATGCCAATATTGGGTGGCTCTTTTTTCTCCCTTAGTGGTGTCATGTTGTAACCGTTAACATTATTTCTAGTTGTGAGGATGGATATTATTAGCAAAACTAGAAAAGAGATGGAAACAACTTCTGGGATTTAGAAGCTAAGACTAAACAAAAATAGAAATGCATTTAGCCCCATTTAAATGTTTGAAGTACTTCGTTCCGTGTAAAAGTCTAAAGTATATTTATTTCTTAAGAAACTAAAGGCCTAACAGCTGAACAGTATAGCACAGGGGATAACAGTGTTATCTCTCAAGTGCCAACTGCCTCAGTTCTAATCCTGGCCCTCCTACATACCAGCAGAGTCAACTTGGGCCACATATTCAACGGCTCCAAGCTTCCGTTTTCTTGTCTGTATGATGAGAGGCAGGGCAGAAACAGTAAAACCTCAAAAAATTAAGTAAGATTATTATATAAGATACCAGGCATGTAAGGACTTGGTAGATACTATTACGAAATACAAAACGTGGTGTTTTCATTGAATGATCATATAGCTGTGTTGAAACCTAAAGTCCCAGGATTAATCCTTACTGTTGTAAATCTTCATTATGCTGTGAGAAGAAGAGGCAGTCCAGGAGGATTAGGACCCATCGTGCTTCTGGGATTCAGTGGGACAGGTTTTACTTGGACTGGGTGGTGCCACCATGTCAGGTGATCCTGAATGACTCTGAAAACAGATAACACAACTTTCTTCTGAGATCTGCCATGTTTCTGGCTTCCCTAGACAACTTGAATCCCTAATGCAGATGTTCCCATCATCCCTCAGTGCCCTTTATTGTCTCAGTAATTTTTTCACAGTGCTTTTAGGCCAGAAGAAGTACCTGACAGTTTCACTTATTAAGCGGTTAAATCAACCTAATAAGTAGATAGGTCCTGCTTAATTAGTAGCCATTTCATAAAACAAAGCAAAAACACATACACTGAAAGGAAGAAAATAATTTTTAACTAATTCTTAACAGCAGTGACTAAGGAATGTGAGTGCCTTGTTGGGCACTGCACAGCTTCTCAAAACCTGACTTGGATGGGCCACCGCCATCCTCATTTCCTGTTCCACACTGAGTTTTAGGCAATACTTGCTTTTTTTCATAGCAGACAAACTGCAGAGACATGATGTCACAGAAAGGAATGTAATACCACCTAATGTTGAAACTGTGAACTACTTCAAGCTAGCAGTTCACATGGTTTCTGAACATATATGTATATACACACACACACACACACATAAAGGGGAGGGAAACAGTGACATTCGACGTATATCTATATCTATATCTAATCTATATCTATATTTATTTATCTGTCTGTTTATCTGGCTGTGTTCTTATAAATCAACTGGAACTCTAAGGTGCCTCGGGGCACAGTTTGGGAACCAGAGCCCTGCTGTATTCCTGCTTTCTGGATTTACTTCAGTTTTGTTTTCTTCCGGTTACTCGACTTCTCTTGTTCTCTGGTTCCTGTTTCTATTTAGCTCTTAGTTCTAGCTGTCCAGTTTCCTTCCCCTTTGCCCCGAGCCTGGCTCCGCTTCTTCCGCATCAAGCAGCAGCCATCTCTGGAGCTACTCCTTGACTTTTGCAGACCTAGAGGCAGCCCCGGAGGGACTCGTATGGTTTGGTAGTTGGCTGTGGACCAATCACTGGGCACGAAATCTTACAGGACTTCGTCAGTTTACAACTCTAGGGAGCTTCATCTCCTCTGCAGGCTGCCCAAGTGGTCTGCCAGTGATGTGCAGTATCTTTAGGTATCGGTTGGTGGCCATCTCCCTGTGGTGTGGACGGGCACGTGCTCCACACCAGATGTCCCAATCCACCAGGGCCGCTTGTGGCCTTATGGCAACAGAGGCCTGCCCAGGACACATTTCACTGTCCCTGTTCTTGGCATGTCAATCCAGAAAATGTATTTGAAGTAGTCGAGTGGTTAATTGTGGGCTCTGGATTAGACTGCTTGCTTTTGTATCCTAGGTTACCACTTACTGCTTAATTTCCTGAAACTTCAGGTTCCTCATCTGTAAAATGGAGATTAATAATAGGACTTACTTTGTATGAAAAATGAGAAAATAAAACGAAATAAAATAAAATCTGGTGCCTAAATGTTAACCGTTACTAATTTTATTTTTCTGAAAGCACTCATAAAATTTATTTTCAATTATGTTGATTTTTGTTAGGAATAAAGTAACAAGAGCACTCATTTAAAAAATTTAGTATCTGTCTTTTTACCAGTTTATGAGAGAGAACATCAATATTAAAATGAAAAAACACCTTACACTCATAACATTTGATTTATATAATTAAAGTATTCTTGTTTTAAAAAATAAATTTATAAATTTATTTATTTTTGGCCGTGTTGGATCTTCGTTGCTGCGTGCGGGCTTTCTCTAGTTGCGGCAAGGGGGGGCTACTCTTCGTTGTGGTGCGTGGGCTTCTTATTGCGGTGGCTTCTCTTGTTGCGGAGCACGGGCTCTAGGTGCACAGGCTTCAGTAGTCATGGCACGCAGGCTCAGTAGTTGTGGCTCGCGAGCTCTAGGCGTACAGGCTCAGTAGTTGTGGTGCACGGGCTTAGTTGCTCCGCGGCATGTGGGATCTTCCCAGACCAGGGCTCGAACCTGTGTCCGCTGCATTGGCAGGTGGATTCTGAACCACTGCGCCACCAGGGAAGTCCAAAAGTATTCTTAATAGACACGTAATCTCAAGATTTTCATGACATAATAGGTATATACTTTACGCACATGACATTTTGCTCATTTTAGAGATGATAAAACTGAGGCTCAAGAGATTATGTGAATTGCTCAGGATAATTCAACATTTGATGAAAGCCACACCCTCACTCCAGATTTGCAATTTCAGTGCCACTGCTCCTTACTTTGTTGCTTCCTTTAATATTTAAAACGTTAAAAACGAGAGAGGGGGGCTTCCCTGGTGGCGCAGTGGTTGAGAGTCCGCCTGCCGATGCAGGGGACACGGGTTCGTGCCCCGGTCCGGGAAGATCCCACATGCCGCGGAGCAGCTGGGCCCGTGAGCCATGGCCGCTCAGCCTGCGCGTCCGGAGCCTGTGCTCCGCAACGGGAAAGGCCACAACAGTGAGAGGCCCGCATACCGCAAAAAAAAAAAAAAAAAAACGAGAGAGGAAGGAAGGAAGGAAAGGAAAGAAAAAGATGATTGTTATTCTCTTCGATTTTTCTAAGCAATGAAAATTTGCTGTTTCTGCTGTGTCTAGTACATTTAAGTGTTACAGTAGTTTTAATTTAGTGTAGAAGAACCACAGCAGTTTGAAAAAAATATTGCCAATGCTTCATTAGAAATAATGCCAAGAGAGAAAATGCTGTGTGGCCTTATTGAACTGCATGTCAAAACATTGTATTCATCTATCAAAAAATATAATACAAGCATTTTTAAGTTCAGTTTCCAATTGACAGAAGAGTGCTTCAGAAAGAGACAAACTTTCCCTTCCCCCATTCTCCTTTTTTCCAAATGTTCACATGCCTAACCCTTTCACACATGCTAGAGCCATTGCTGCCTGACCACTTTCTGGGCACAGAGGCATGGAAATACATCATCAGTGTATAATTTTGCACACAGCAGAGAGAACATGCTATTATGGAACCGAGTCTCAGCTGAATAGCCTGGCCTTAGACTGTGTTTTCATCTCAGTGTAAAAATGGAAGTGAAACCTCGGCTCTCCTTTCAGGTCTGTAGGGAGTTTGCTGGTCCCATAGTTAATGTAGTTTTCATGCCCAAATAGAAGCTGAGGGGAGAACCAGTGGTCTTGTAGCTTCGAGGTAGAAGGCGTTGACTCTCGAGTGCTGAGTCACTGTAACAATGTAAAGATGTAGCTCGGTTCTCTCTTGGCTTACTAGAAAATTGTGAAAGTCACAGGCTAGCAAGCTAAACATTTCCTGGCCTACTGGAGGCGAGTTTTTTGGGCAGGCAAACACTGAACCCCTACAGTGATACAGTGTGGTGGTCCTCCAGCCAAGCATCATGGACATGGTGGCAGAAGCTTTAAGTATCTGGAACATTTAATGTGGGAGAGCTTGGCTAAGTAGGATGTGAGCAGTTAAGAGTCAGTTGTACCTCAAAAAGAGGTTTAAAAAATAAACATTAAGGCTACCAAAAAAAAAAAAAAAGAATATAAATGATAGATACCTAGAAACTCACAAAAAGAGTCTGAAACTTCCATTCCATTTTTTTCTGTTAGTATTTTAAGGCAATTCTCATGCAAATTGACTTTCTTTAGATGTTGTATTAGTTTTCTGTGCTGCATAACAGATCACACGCTTGGTGGTAAAAAAACATCTACTTGCTATCACACAGATTCTGTAGGTCAGAATTCCAAGCGCACCATAGTGGGTTCTCTGCTGAGGGTCTCACCAGGCTGAAATCAGCGTGTTGACTGGGCTGCCTCCTCATCTGGAGGCCAGACCAGGAAAGGATCTGCTTCCAAGCTCTCTCGGGTGGTTGGTGGAGTTCATTTTCTTGTGGCTGTGGAATCATGGCAGCTTGCTTCTTCAAAGTAAATAGCCAACAAGGACCTACTGTATAGCACAGGGAACCATACTCAATATTTTGTAATAACCTATAAGGGAAAAGAATCTTAAAAACAATATGTGTGTGTGTGTGTGTGTGTGTGTGTGTGTGTGTATAAAACTGAATCACTTTGCTATACACCTGAAACTAACACAGCATTGTAAATCAACTATACTTCAATTAAAAGAATAATAAATTGGAAAAAAAAAGTCAGCAACAGAGAGAAACAGTCTTCACAGTTTCCAATGTCTGACTTCTTTTTAAAAGAGCTTACTTGATTAGGTCCAACTGACCCAGGGTAATTTTCATTTTGATACATTTAAAGTCAGTTTAATTACATATACAAAATCCTTTCACCTTTGCCATGTAACCAAACCATCAAGGGAATGATGCATAACCTTTGCCATATTCTGTTTCTTAGGAGCAAGTTACAGGTTCTTCCCACACATGAGGGGAGGGGACTGTACAAGGCTGTGACTCGTGGGGGGTTGTGTAGAGTGCGCCCACCATAGATGTGCCATGTGTTTTAATATGAGCACAGTTGGAAGAAAAATTGGCTTTTGAAAAGCACCATTTTAAAAGGAATTAATGTTATTCGATGGAAGACTAAAGGATGGAATATTATATATTTAAATGTACATTAAAAAATATTTGCTTCATAAATATTTGTCCTTCCTTAAAGAATGTATCATTGGACACGACCTTCTTGAATTTTTCTCTTCTGTTGGCTGCTGAGACATTACTCTTTCCTGATTCTCCTGTCTCTTGCCCCATCCCTTCACTTGCACTTCCCCCGTCCACTGTTTGTTTTTCAGATGTCACATCTCCAACCTGACAATTCCCTTTGTCCACTCACCTCAAGGATAGCAGAGGTCTTATATCCCTGACCACTTACTTCCTGAGCACAGTGGCTCAGAAACACAAAATCAGGATGTAATTGTGACCCTGCAGATAAGCCAGCAACTCTGTTGGGGTCAGTTGTCATCTGAGTGTCTGCTGAATGGCCTGTGACAGACCTTAGACTGGACCTCACTGTGAAAATAGAAGTGAAAATGTATTTTCTACTCTTTGGTTTATAGGAGACATGCTGATTCCATTCATGTTGGGTAATTGTTATGTCCAAATAGCAGTATGACATCAACAGTCTTACAGACGTGTGCAGGGTATCTGCCTATGTTTGTTTATACTTAACCTTGTATAAAAAAAAGGATTTAAGACAGCTTAAAAAGATGCAGACAGTTCAGAAGACAAAGTTTAAAATAAGCAAGAGAAAGGAGGGGAAGGGAAAAATAAGTGTAAGAAAGTGCCATATAAAGATATACTTTCTAGCAGTTAAGGCAGATATAAAAACAGTTCATGAGTTGGTGGCCATAAGGTATCAGGAGAAACAGCACTTTTGAATACTGAGCCCAAAGAGACATTTCTGTTACGGGTCTTCGTCTGTGATGGACACATCGGTTACGGTGTGAGGTACTGGACAGCTAACCATGGTCAGCACGTGCAGTAGTACCACACATCATAGGGCCATTTTTTATAATATTCCTTCACGAAGGCAGGGGTTCTGCTGCCAGAGTGCAGTTCAGTGAAAACATTTCTGTGCAGCTTGACTTTCTAATATATTGGCTGATTCAATCTAGAGTGAGGTTCATTAGAGTATTTCTTAGACTTTTAAAATCTTATTGTCCTGCACCTCAAAAGTTTAAGAAAATTTTAAAATTTCATTTTCCATACCTTGGGTTATGTTTTGAAAAGATGCTGTTGGTAATCTTCTAGCTATAAAGTTGTTATAGCATTAAAAATGAATATGCCCACCACTCAGAATTTTGCTATATTTTCTCTCAACAGCCTTTAAGAATCTTTATTTTACCTTATTCAGAAGAATGAATTATACAGTTTGCCAAGCATATTATACTTCCTTTTTCAAGGTTTTGTTTTTCAGATGGTATTTCCTGATAATATCTGGACCACTGTTATCTTAACATTTCAAGTTAAGTATAAAATGTTTGGAGTCAGTGCAGTGTTTTCGGTCGGGGGGCAGGAGGTCAGGGGCAGTAATTAACATTCTCTAAAGAAAACCTGAGGGACTTAAGGAGACACCTGCCTCTTTAGAAGACTGTGCTACCTCAGTCGCAAGGAAAGGAGGAAGAGAACCAGGGCCAAGTGAAGGATTGCCTCATGATAATGATGATGTCCTGGAGACCTTCAAGATGGCGGAGAAGTAAGACGTGGCGATCACCTTCCTCCCCACAAGTACATCAGAAATACATCTACATGTGGAACAACTCCTACAGAACACCTACTGAATGCTGGCAGAAGACCTCAGACTTCCCAAAAGATATATATATTTTTTTCCTTCTTCTCTTTTTGTGAGTGTGTATGTGTATGCTTGTTTGTGTGATTTTTCTCTGTATAGATTTGCTTTTACCATTTGTCCTAGGGTTCTGTCTGTCCGTGTTTTGTTTTTCTTTATTTGTATTACTTAAAATTTTTTTATTTTTAATTTTTTATTTTAATAACTTTATTATTTTTTCTTTCTTTCTTTCTTTTTTCTCCCATTTCTTCTGAGACCTGTAGCTGACAGGGTCTTGGTGTTTGGTCCGGGTGTGAGGTCTGTGCCTCTGAGGTGGGAGAGCCAAGTTTAGGACATTGGTCCACCAGAGACCTCCCGGCTCCATGTAATATCAAACGGTGAAAGCTCTCCCAGAGATCTCCATCTCAGCACTAAGACCCAGCTCCACTCAGTGACCAGCAAGCTACAGTGCCGGACACCCTATGCCAAGCAACTAGCAAGACAGGAACACAACCCCACCCATTAGCAGAGAGGCTACCTAAAATCATAATAAGTTCACAGATACCCCAAAACACACCACCGGACGTGGTCCTGCCTACCAGAAAGACAAGATCCAGCCTCATCCACCAGAACACAGGCATGAGTCCCCTGCACCAGGAAGCCTACACAACCCACTGAACCAAATGTAGCCACTGGGGGCAGACACCAAAAACAACAGTAACTACAAACCTGCAGCCTGCGAAAAGGAGACCCCAAACACAGTAAGTTAAGCAAAATGAGAAGACAGAGAAACACACAGCAGATGAAGGAGCAAGTTAAAAACCCACCAGACCAAACAAATGAAGAGGAAATAGGCAGTCTACCTGAAAAAGAATTCAAGATCCAAAATCTTGAAAATAGAATGGAGAAAATACAAGAAACGTTTAACAAGGACCTAGAAGAACTAAAGAGCAAACAAGCAATGATGAACAACATAACAAATGAAATTAAAAATTCTCTAGAAGGAATCAATAGCAGAATAACTGAGGCAGAAGGATGGATAAGTGACCAAGAAGGTAAAATAGTGGAAATGACCACCGCAGAGCAGAATAAAGAAAAAAGAATGAAAAGAATTGAGGACAGTCTTAGAGACCTCTGGGACAACATTAAACACACCAACATTTGAATTATAGGGGTCCCAGAAGAATAAGAGAAAAAGAAAGGAACTGAGAAAATATTTGAAGAGATTATAGTTGAAAACTTCCCTAATATGGGAAAGGAAATAATCAAGTCTAGGAAACACAGAGAGTCCCATACAGGAAAAATCCAAGGAGAAACAACGCCAAGACACATATTAATTAAACTATCAAAAGTTAAATACAAAGGAAAAATATTAAAAGCAGCAAGGGAAAAGCAACAAATAACATACAAGGGAATCCCCATAAGGTTAGCAGCTGACCTTTCAGCAGAAACTCTGCAAGCCAGAAAGGAGTGGCAGGACGTACTTCAAGCGATGAAACAGAAAAACCTACAACCAAGATTACCCAGCAAGGATCTCATTCAGATTCGATGGAGAAATTAAAACCTTTACAGACAAGCAAAAGCTAAGAGAATTCAGCACCATGAAACCAGCTTTACAACAAATGCTAAAGGAACTTCTTTAGGCAGGAAACACAAGAAAAGGAAAAGACCTACAATAACAAACCCAAAACAATTAAGAAAATGGTAATAGGAACATACATATTGATAATTACCTTAATTGTAAATGGATTAAATGCTCCAACCAAAGGACATAGACTGGCTGAATGGATACAAAAACAAGACCTGTATATATGCTGTCTACAAGAGACCCACTTCAGACCTAGGGACACATACAGACTGAAAGTGAGGGGATGGAAAAAGATATTCCATGCAAATGGAAATCAAAAGAAAGCTGGAGCAGCAATTCTCATATCAGACAAAATAGACTGAAATAAAGACTATTACAAGAGACAAGGACACTACAGAATGATCAAGGGATCAATCCAAGAAGAAGATATAACAATGGTAAATATTTATGCAGCCAACATAGGAGCACCTCAATACATAAGGCAAATGCTAACAGACATAAAAGGGGAAATCAACAATAACACAATCATAGTAGGGGACTTTAACACCTGACTTTCACCAATGGACAGATCATCCAAAATGAAAATAAATAAGGAAACACAAGCTTTAAATGATACATTAAACAAGATGGACTTAATTGATATTTATAGGACATTCCATCCAAAAACAACAGAATACACTTTCTTCTCAAGTGCTCATGGAACATTCTCCAGGATTGATCATATCTTGGGTCACAAATCAAGCCTTGGTAAATTTAAGAAAAATGAAATCACATCAAGTATCTTTTCCAACCACAACGCTATGACACTAGATATCAGTTACAGGAAAAAAATCTGTAAAAAGTACAAACACATGGAGGCTAAACAATACGCTACTAAATAATCAAGAGATCACTGAAGAAATCAAAGAGGAAATCAAAAAATACCTAGACTTCAGTGGGTCTTGGGCCACGGCCGCAGGCGGACCAGCCCACGCAGGTCCGGTCCCCTGCGTCTGCACTCCCCGACAGCTAGGCGGTCCATGGAGCGGAGTGCTGCGGAGCAGGAGGCAGTGCCCATCGGTGGGGTGGGGCAGCACAAGAGCCCACCAGGAGGCTTGGGCATGGCGGGCTGCAGGACCTGAGTCCTACCCCACGGGCAGCAACCTGGTGGCGGGCGATGGGGACACAGCGGGGCTGCCGCTGCACTGAGCCATGAGCGCCGCACTTCCGCCACCACCGCCTGTTCGTTGCCACCTTGGCCCCTCGTGAAGCGCCAGGCAGCTTGGGAACATGGCCCTGGAGCAGCTCTGCTCGGTCCTCAAAGTGTTGTTAATAACAGTACTTGTAGTGGAAGGGATTGCTGTGGCCCAGAAGACCCAAGATGGACAAAATATTGGAATCAAGCACACTCCTGCAACCCAGTGTGGCATTTGGGTTCGAACCAGCAGTGGAGGTCATTTTGCTTCACCAAATTATCCTGACTCATATCCACCAAACAAGGAATGTATCTACATTTTGGAAGCTGCTCCATGTCAAAGAGTAGAGTTGACGTTTGATGAACATTATTATATAGAACCATCATTTGAATGTTGGTCTGATCACTTGGAAGTTCGAGATGGGCCGTTTGGTTTGTCTCCACTTGTAGATCGTTACTGTGGTGTGAAAAGCCCTCCATGAATTAGATCAACAGGGAGATTCATGTGGATTAAGTTCAGTTCTGGTGAAGAACTTGAAGGACTGGGATTTCGAGCAAAATATTCGTTTATTCCAGGTAAAGAAGTTATTGTTTCAGTGGCTAGGGCTCACTCTGGTTTTAGAATCTTAATGCTAGAAAAGAGATAGTTCAGTCAGGGTAATCAAATCAAGGCTTTAAAGAAGTTAGCAAGGTCAAAGGGAAATCAGTCCATGAATAAATAAAAACTTAACAAAAAATTAGAAATAAAACTGTCACTAGAATTTTGAAGCATATCACAGATGGTATCACATTATTTCTTAGATTTCTATATGTTTTATAGCATATATCAAATGCCAAAGACCTCACAACAAATACATTAAAAAAAAACAAACCTAGAAACAAAAGACAACAAAAACATGACGACCCAAAACCTATGGGATGCAGCAAAAGCAGTTCTAAGAGGGAAGTTTATAGCAATACAATCCTACCTCAAGAAGAAACATCTCAAATAAACAACCTAAACTTAACACCTAAAGCAATTAGAGGAACAAGAACAAAAAAAACCGAAAGTTAGCAGAAGGAAAGAAATCATAAAGATCAGATCAGAAATAAGTGAAAAAGAAATGAAGGAAACAGTAGCAAAGATCAATAAAACTAAAATCTGGTTCTTTGAGAAGATAAACAAAATTGATAAACAATTAGCCAGACTCATCAAGAAAAAAAGGGAGAAGGCTCAAATCAATAGAATTAGAAATGAATAAGGAGAAGTAACAACTGACACTGCAGAAATACAAAGGACCATGAGAGATTACTACAAGCAACTATATGCCAATAAAATGGACAACCTGGAAGAAATTGACAAATTCTTACAAAAGCACAACCTTCTGAGACTGAACCAGGAAGAAATAGAAAATATAAACAGACCAATCACAAGCACTGAAACTGGGACTGTGATTAATAATCTTGTAACAAACAAAAGCCCAGGACCAGATGGCTTCACAGGCGAATTCTATCAAACATTTAGAGAAGAGCTAACACCTATCCTTCTCAAACTCTTCCAAAATACAGCAGAGGGAGGACACTCCCAAACTCATTCTACAAGGCCACCATCACCCTGATACCAAAACCAGACAAAGATGTCATGAAGAAAGAAAACTATAGGCCAATATCACTGATGAACATAGATGCAAAAATCCTCAACAAAATACTAGCAAAGAGAATCCAACAGCACATTAAAAGGAACATACCCCATGATCAAGTGGGGTTTATCCCAGGAATGCAAGGATTCTTCAATATATGCAAATCAGTCAATGTGATAAACAACATTAACAAATTGAAGGAGAAAAACCATATGATCATCTCAATAGATACAGAAAAAGCTTTCGACAAAATTCAACACCTATTTATAAAAACCCTCCAGATAGTTGGCATAGAGGGAACTTACCTCAACATAATAAAGACTGTATATGACAGACCCACAGCCAACATCGTTCTCAATGCTGAAAAACTGAAACGTTTTCCTCTAAGATCAGGAACAACACAAGGTTGTCCACTCTCACCACTATTATTCAACATAGTTTTGGAAGTTTTAGCCACAGCAATCAGAGAAGGAAAAGAAGTAAAAGGAATCCAAATCAGAAGGGAAGAAGTAAAGCTGTCACTGTTTGCAGATGACATGATGCTATACATAGAGAATCCTAAGGATGCTACCAGAAAACTACTAGAACCAATCAATGAATTTGGTAAAGTAGCAGGATACAAAATTAATGTATTAATCTCTGGCATTCCTATACACTAATGATGAAAAATCTGAAAGAGAAATTAAGGGAACACTCCCATTTACCACTGCAACAAAAAGAATAAAATTCCTAGGAATAAATCTGCCTAAGGAGGTGAAAGACTTGTACTCAGAAAACTATAAAACACTGATGAAAGCAATCAAAGATGACATAAACAGATGGAGAAACATACCATGTTCTTGGATTGGAAGAATCAGTATTGTGAAAATGACTATACTACCCAAAGCAACCTACAGATTCAGTGCAATCCCTATCATACTACCAGTGGCATTCTTAACAGAATTAGAACAAAAAATTTTATAATTCGTATGGAAACACAAAAGACCCCAAATAGCCAAAGAAATCTTGAGAAAGAAAAATAGAGCTGGAGGAATGAGGTTCCTGGACTTCAGACTCTACTACAAAGCTACAGTAATGAAGACAGTATGGTACTGGCAGAAAAACAGAAATTTAGATCAATGGAACAGGATAGAAAGCCCAGAGATAAACCCATGCGCATATAGTAACCTTATTTTTGATAAAGGAGGCAAGAATATACAGTGGAGAAAAGACAGTCTCTTCAATAAGTGGTGCTGGGAAAACTGGACAGCTACATGTAAAAGAAGGAAATTAGAACAATCCCTAACACCATGCACAAAAATAAACTCAAAATGGATTAAAGACCTAAATGTAAGGCCAGACACTATCAAACTCTTAGAGGAAAACATAGGCAGAACACTCTATGACATAAATCACAGCAAGATCCGTTCTGACCCACCTCCTAGAGAAATGGAAATAAAAACAAAAATAAACAAATGGGACCTAATGAAACTTCAAAGCTTTTGCACAGCAAAGGAAACCATAAACAAGACCAAAAGACAACCCTCAGAATGGGAGAAAATATTTGCAAATGAAGCAACTGACAAAGGATTAATCTCCAGAATTTACAAGCAGCTCATGCAGCTCAATAACAAAAACTCAAACAACCCAATCCAAAAACGGGAAGAAGACCTAAATAGACATTTCTCCAAAGAAGATATACAGATTGCCAACAAACACGTGAAAGGATGCTCAACATCACTAATCATTAGAGAAATGCAAATCAAAACTACAATGAGGTATCACCTCATACCGGTCAAAATGGCCATCATCAAGAAATCTACAAACAATAAGTGCTGGAGAAGGTGTGGAGAAAAGGGAACCCTCTTGCACTGTTGGTGGGAATGTAAACTGATACAGCCACTATGGAGAACAGTATGGAGGTTCCTTAAAAAACTAAAAATAGAACTACCATACGACCCAGCAATCCCACTACTGGGCATATACCCTGAGAAAACCGTAATTCAAAAAGAGTCATGTACCACAATGTTCATTGCAGCTCTGCTGACAATAGCCAGGACATGGAAGCAACCTAAGTGTCCATCGACAGATGAATGGATAAAGATGTGGTGCATATATACAATGGAATATTACTCAGCCATAAAAAGAAACGAAATTGAGTTATTTGTAGTGAGGTGGATGGACCTAGAGTCTGTCATGGAGAGTGAAGTAAGTCAGAAAGAGAAAAACAGATACCATATGCTAACATCTATATATGGAATCTAAAAAATAAAAATAAAAAAGGTTCTGAAGAACCTAGGAGCAGGACAGGAATAAAGACGCAGACGTAGAGAATGGACTTGAGGACACGAGGAGGGGGAAGGGTAAGCTGGGACGAAGTGAGAGAGTGGCATGGACATATATACACTACCAAATGTAAAATAGATAGCTAGTGGGAAGGAGCCATAGCACAGGGAGATCAGCTCGGTGCTTTGTGTCCACCTAGAGGGGTGGGATAGGGAGGGTGGGAGGGGGACACAAGAGGTAGGAGATGTGGGTATATATGTATATGTATAGCTGATTCACTTTGTTATACAGCAGAAACTAACACACCATTGTAAAGCAGTTATACTCCAATAAATATGTTTAAAATAAATTAAAAATTAAAAAAAAAATGTCCTGGGATCATCAGTAATGATGGCCTGGAGTCACAAGGGCTACATGTGATATTTATTCACTCTTCACTGATTTTATGCCTGCCTAGAAAAGTACATCACATCTAATGTCAATGTTTTATAAAGGGCAAACATTTAAATACAAGTAAAGCCACCTTGCCTTTGACCACCACCATTGGGACATATTTCTACCCAGTGTGTTTTTTCCCATTGCAGTGTAGCCTTGTCGCTCGGAACAAAGGCTTCCGGAGGGATTCGGATCTGGACTCAGATCCCAGCTCCACCATTTCTTAGTTGTGTAGCCCACAAAAGCCTCTTGAGCTCTCTGAACCTCAGTTTCCTCATTTGTAAGATAGAGACAGTAGGAGTGTCTGTCTCCTGAGGTTATTTAAAGAACTACGTGAGCAAGTACGCGGGATGAGCTTAGCACAGGGCAGGGTACATGGCAGATGCCTTCAACAGGTATTGTGTGTGTGTATACATGCACATAAATATATACAGTCGTGTTATAAAATTGATATCATACTTGATACTGCTTCCTTTATCTTTAATATTTAAAGTCTGCCTAATATTTACCATAGGGTTATTTTATTTCTATACTTACCTGTTTGCTTTATTTTGGTCGTTCATGCTGTTACTGTGGTTTGATAATTGATAATTGATTAAATTGTTATGTTGACAGATACTCGAAGTAAGCAGGAAGAGGTAATAGAAGGCAAACTTGTTCAGTTTCTCTTCTTAGGGAAGTCACTGTTTCATTCTCCATGATAATAAGTATAGAAAATTAGCTAAAAGCTCCATTTAGAGACTGTTCATATCCTTTTATGTCTTTGTACTTCTAGGAATTTATTCTGAGGAAAAAAATGTGTACAAAGATATGTATATGGTTGTATGTATATGTACACATGTATATGTCTGCGTGTACATAGGTGTACACATATATATGCTGTTCACAGACTTGCTCTCAAAGACGGTATTATGAATTTTGTTGTATATTGCATTTTAAAGGGTTCTACATTGTGTAGAACTCTCATGATCACAAAATAGCAGTAAAATTTTTTTTACTGAAAGAAGGTAAAGAAAAGCTACAAAAAGCTAAACACAGTAGTTTTAAGAGTACAGTTAAACAGAGTTTAAAAACAGTCTAAAGTATTCTTGAGGACAGTGTCTGTGTCTTAGACATGTGACCCACATGCTGCACATCAATGCAGTTGGCACAAAGGGGCCCTTATCATCATTACAATCGCTGAATTCAGACTTTTATTTTTAACTTGTGAAGTCTGTTTCATCCAAGGTTGCTATGCAAGCCAGGTGGTTAGAACTAAGGACAGTTTCCGTTTTCAAGGATTAGCACTTGACCTAGCGGAAGAGGTAAAAACATCCTTTTTTAAGGAGGAGTAAAACGCAGAAGCAGCACCTCAGCAAGCAAAATAAAGCAAGCTTCTCTTTGAGTCTTTAATGAGGAAAGAAGTGGAAAGAGAGGGAGAAGACTTTTGTATTCATACTGTGTTATGCATCTTCCCTGTAAGTACCTGGGAATATCCATGTAAGCCTCTGTGATGCTTACATGGATACAATCTGGGAAGGAAGGTGTTTCTGACAAACATCTAGAACAATCCTGGTTGAGAGAATAACTCATGGGTTATTCTCTCAACCAGAGTAACCCATGAGTTATTCTCTCAACCAGGATTGTTCTAGATGTTTGTTAGAAACATGTTTATTACAGACATTTGCGTACTCAGTGATAAAACAGTTTAAAAGTTAGGAAGCTACATAAGAAGACAAAGGGAAGTATGGTTAGAATCCAGTGGGAGTTTGTAAGTTCTTGGGTGTAGAGGTTGCTTTTCCCCTCGGGAGAGACACCTTTTAAGATGATGGCATCCTTTGTGGGCAGGAACCACAGGAAAAATGCAGTGGAGAACTTTTTGTTCCTCATCTCCTGCCAAAGATAAAGGGCAGTGATGATACTTGTCAAGCTTTGACATGTCCTGTTAATACAATCTAACAATAACCATCCTTCCTGTGCAGGAGTGTGACCACTTGAACTTCTTAGCCATTCTCTCCACTTTCAGCTTCTCACCCTTCTACATCCTGCAAAATAGTCCCTTTGATCTTCCTAATCAGTAGTTCAAATGGATCCATCCGCTCTGCCTAGGAAGGAAAGCTGAAATCTCTTACCCTAATAATCTCATCCTTCCAAAATCATATTGCAGCCTGTTCTTCAGACTTATTTCCCATAATTCCCCTTCACTTACTTTGTTCCCTACAAAATGGGCTATTGTTTCTTGGGTGTATCATGCACTTATCTGTTGTTCTAGTCTCGTTATTACGTGGGTTTGTAATATCTAACGCTAAAAATGGATATACTTTAAATATATATAAAACCTTTTATCAATACTTCTGTAAAACTTTGGCTTAGGGACTTTTAGAATTGTGTGTGTGTGTGTGTGTGTGTAATGACAAGTTCGTGCTAATTTTCATTTCTCTCAGGAAGATGAACCTTTCTGATTTGGCTGTAAGACTGACTTGTAATAGTGGTAAATATGACTTTTGCAAACCTGTACCTAATGTAATGGTTGCTCTAAAAGTCTGTACTTTTCATGTGGCATGGTCTGGTGGAAAATTATCTTGGAATAAGATAGTTCAACACTTTATTTCCATAAAGGTAGGTAGATAGGCAGGTAGGTAGGCAGTATGTTACATGCCAAATGAATTTCAGGGTCTGGGAATACAATGGAATATCTGGTTTTGAACACAGATTTAATTTGAATGGTAGCTTGACAAGTCAATTGAATTCAGCTTTAGGTTCCTCATCAGAAATAAGACAACTGATCCTACTTTATACACTGTGTTGAAGAGTAAATGAAAAATGTTCTGCCATGGAGTCCTTGTTCCTGTGCCAGACCTTCTTATGGCTGAAAATCTGACCCTCGTAAGGTTGACCAGTTGCTCAGTCCAGTTGAGGTCAACCCTTTCACTAGTTGGGGCAGTCCCAAGAGAGGCAAGATTAGCAAGCACCTTGTGAACTAAAAGGGGCCAGTCTCATCGGGAGGTTGAAGAAGGAAGGACAGTGTCCTGGTGACATTTAGAGTGGAATCTCTGGCCCTTCCCTCTGGGCACAGTTTCTGAGTAATGAAAAACTGTGATGTTGAGACACTGTCTCCAGCAAGAGCCATAGGGCTATAATAGTTCAAATTTAGAGATTGCCAGTTTCTATAGTTGGTGAAAGCCTGAACATCCAAACACTAGCTCCATTAACAGCATTTCAGTGCTGTCTGAATGACGAATGTCTGAAAAGGGGTTTTATTATGAATGGTGAAGCTCATTTAATCTTGCCTCTTCTCTCTTTGCTTTTAGAAGTAAAAACAGTTGAATGAGAACTCTTTAGTCAACAAAAAGGTCTTTGACCTCTCTTAATTCTCTTCCTTTGTAAACTGTCATTAAAAGACAAGGTTTTCCCTTTTTCAGAGTTTTATATTCTGTCTCTGGGTCTGGGATCAGACATTTGCATCTGTAAAGAGGTCAGAATTGGTTTTGAGGGAGGTAGATTCTTGGCAGTGTCCAAGTTTCCAAGTTCCAAGTTTCTGTGATACACAGTTCTACAGAGGCAGAGGATCACAGCAAAGAGGTCTGGGCTTATGGGTGGTCAAAAGTGGGTGTGTTTGGAAAGATGTTATGTTTGTCTTTCCATTTTCTATTATTAAGTATTGAAAACCTGTGATTTAGCTGTTTTGTTTCTGCATTGCTTTTTGCTTTCCTCTCTCCCTTCCCCAGTCCTGGGTAACCCAGATGGCTTTGGATCTATCTGTCCACTTCCTCTCTCACTTGGGGTTTTCTGCCTCTGAGGTTTACTCTGAGGGAGACTGAGATAGTGTCTCCCTGGCCTGTCTGCTTTCTTGCTGACCCTTAAACAAACACCCAGACCTTTTGTATATTGCTGAGTGTTGGATTCCAATCTCAGCTGAGAAACAGAAGGTAATAGGAATATGGGGAAGGTACAAAAAATGGTTCAGATCATCCTGATCTTTACCACTCTGGTGTCTGGTCTCTAGTTCTCTCGTCCCTTCTGAAATGGAAACTAAAAATCCCATTGAGCTTTTCCTGTTTTGTTTTTTAATTTTTATTGGAGTATAGTTGATTTAAAATGTTGTGTTAGTTTCCGCTGTACAGCAAAGTGAATCAGTTATACATATATCCACTCTTTTTAAAATTCTTTCCCCATATAGGTCATTACAGAGTATTGAGAAGAGTTCCCTGTGCGATACAGTAGGTCCTTATTAGTTACCTATTTTATATATAGTAGTGTGTCTATGTGCATGGAGCACACCAACTGTCCTAAAGGGATGCTGGGCATGCCTGTCCTTTTTCTTCAACAAGGGTCTTGCCAGCACCATGGGCTTCCCAGCACCCTTAGGAGCTGTGTCTGAATTTATAAGGCTTTCTGGGAAGTTGTGCCCACGTTAGAGAGTTTTTGGTCCGTAGAGGAAAAGGCATTGCTTTACAATATCTAGTTAACCCCACTACCTAATGAGTTTCTCTCTCATAGACTAGACTGTTTTATTCAATCCAGTTACTAAAATGTGTTTATCCTCTTAGGTTATTATTTTATTTTACATTCCCCTCTGGGTTTCTTTCAAAGATATTATGTGATCAGGCATTCATTTACATAGGAGTTTCCTATTTTAAGACTTTAATCATTAAAATTAAACTATTATATTTAAGATATTTTAATAGTAAAAACACCCATCTAAATAATATTTATTAATGTTTTAGTATTAATAAATCATAAAATCATTTTAAATTGTCTTAAGTATTTTAAAATAATAAAAATAAAGATATGTTAAAATAGCTGAGTATTTCTAAATATTTAAATAAAATATTTAATATTAATAGTACTTTAATTCCTAGTTTAAATGGAAAATGTTCTTAAAATAAGCTTAAGGGGAAAAAAAAAAAAAAAAAAAGAAAAACACTGAATAGTTATTTCCGAAGGACAAATAAACAAAGAGCAGTAGATGGGAGGCTGAACTCTTTGGATTGAAAAAAAGCTTAACCTTTTTCTACTATAATTTTTTAGTGAATCCATTCTGAAATCATAAAAGGGGTATGTGAATGTGGCGTGTGTGTGTGTGTGTGTTTTAAGGATGTCTTTCTTTTTTGGTAGGAAAATTTTAGAACGATTAAACTGATATAAATCAGAAATCTCAAATGTCCTTTGGATATAGCAAGCCATCTTCTACTCTCTTCTTATTCTGCTTTAATAGCTAAGTTTTTATTAATGATGTTTATTTTCTTCCATTGTGAGGTAATATATGAGCAATACAGAT
Organism: Monodon monoceros; assembly: GCF_005190385.1. Lineage (NCBI taxonomy): Eukaryota > Metazoa > Chordata > Mammalia > Artiodactyla > Monodontidae > Monodon > Monodon monoceros. Next base: position 90,899,598 of record NW_021703782.1, on the reverse strand, counting down.
ATATTGGGAAATATTGAAAAAGAAGAAAATAGTCACCTATATAGTCCCATCACACAGACAGTAACATAATCTGAGAGGGTCTTTCTGTTATCCTGACATGTGAATGAGGGAGAGAATATAGAATTAATGGATAGAGATGTTTCCTGCAAACCCTTATAGATGTTGCTTTACTGGATCCTGATTTAGAAGAGTCTGAGGTCAGTCTGATTATTCTCACTTTACGGGTAACCTTTTTATTTCCATGTAGGTGGTTGTATGGTTCTTTCACTGTCTTTCTACTTCTATCTCTGCACTTTCTTCCACCAAAGAGCAACCTGGAACCTTTACCCCTTGCCGTTTTACAGCACTAAGGGGATTAGAACCCTTAGTGCCTGGGGGCCTGCCAGGTCTCTAATGAATCCTTCTAGGTTGTCCTCCACCCATGTCTGTTAGTCTTAGTTTCTCTCTACCCGTCCCTTGATGGTTCCATGATGCTATTCACTGAACAGTGCATTATTAAGAACATTGATTGTCTGTGACATCATTTCCATCAAATTTTTAAATAAGATTTTATCTCATATGGTGTTATCCTTTTGTCCTCTTTGTTAAAGTGATATGATGAATACATTTTTAATATTTTCAAACACGTGTTAGCTTTTGTGGTTAGGTATCTACACTGTAATAACAAACTGTAAAGACATCTGTTGAAGTTATTTTATTCTTAATTTTAAGGTTTCTTTAAATTACAAAATTAAAATATTGTTCCAAATCCATTTTGCATCAATGAAGGATTTCCTCATGTCATAACTTTCCGAAACTTCCTTTATCCATAAGTTGGCCTCTTAAAGTGTATCCAATATCACTATAGAAATTTTGGTCTTACTTATATTTTATCTGATATATCCCTTATATTTTATACTTTCTAAATATATTTATATTTTTAAAATAGAAATCATTTTAATTTAAAGAGTCTTGTCCCAGAAGAGGCCTAGAAGAAAACTAGCTGGTTATCAGTGCTAATGCTTGTGAGAGTCAAATCCAAGGAAAATATTTAAATATGACAAAAGTTCTACCACAGAATCATTGGAATGTGTGCTTTTATTAGATCATTTTTTTAGGTAACCATTTGGTATCTTTTTGGTATTAAAAAAGAGAAGAGAAGCTTACATTTCTAGTACACGTTAAAATTATGGAGATACTGTTTTTAATGATTACATGTCTTTACTCAGTTTTCCCTCAAAGAAAAGGACACATGGCTTGAAATAAGCTTTTAAAAAAAATCACCAGTGTCAGAGTTACATCATACAAATGAAGTAGAATTTTACCCTATTTTATGGAACACGTTACACCAAGTTTGGGAGGAGTTAACGACTGTACTAACATAGTAGACAGAGGGTAGCCCAGCATTGTAGTCATGTGCTAAATGATCTGAGAGTCCCAAGTGTGAACACAGGAGAATTTTGGCTTCAGAAGTAACATCTCTAAGAACTTGTATTTTTGTGCCGTAACCCTTACTGATCTGACCTCTTGAAATGCTTCACTTTGTTTCCAAAATTATGTTTTTGCTGTAGAATGCTTAGTATATCCCAAGCACTTGATGTTTGTAACTTCATTTTGTTCTTACAGCAGTCTTGTAAAGTAGGTATTACCATATCTTTTTTACAAATGAATAAACTGAGACCCAGGATGTTAAACTAGGACACTCAGCCAGCAAGTACACAGACCAGGGCATTTTCTAGTCCAGGTACATCTGAAATCAAAGCCTAAGCTCTTAACCACCAAGCTAGACTGCCTTGTTGAGTGGTTCCACCTAATTCTGTTTAGGAAAAATAATTAATTCTGGTCACATAACATGAGAGATTGAAGGAAGTTCATAGTCTATTTATATACATATATATTTTTTTGGCCACGCTGCGCGGCTTGCAGGACCTTAGTTCTCTGACCAGGGATTGAACTCTCGCCCTCATTAGTGAAAGTGCAGTCCTAACAACTGGACTGCCATGGGAATTCCCTAGAGTCTTTTTAATCCTTACACATTACTGATAAGAAAACAGAAGGCTTTTAACCTTTATGATAAAGTTAAGGTGTTTATACTTATTTATAAAGCATAGTGAAGGGTATTTTTGTATTAAATGTATTTCTTTGTCTAATGTACCAAACAATCCATATATGACCTAGCACTTCCCAAAGGTAAATTATTTTTGGACCACTGATGCAGACTTGGTTTAGGGTAGCATGGCCAGATGAAGAAGAAGTTAAAGCATGTTCAATCGGTGTACTGTGATGGGAATCAGCCAGTTTTCCTATAATCCCTTTAGTTTCAGAGATTTGATATAGGTTGATCTAAGAAGAATGCTAAGTGAACAGGAATAAATACTTTGCTTACTTTCATTTCCTACCAATGGCGGGAAAGGAATGAATAGTTCCTCTAAGTGGAAATGGTCCATACTCCAATGGGTATATGTTACATTTAAAGTCTCTTCCTCCTCTTACTTCTTCTCTTTACTGGAATCTGTGAGAGCCTTGAATGTGCATACAAATAAATATGCACAGTTTTCAGAACACTTTTAGAGACATCTGAATCATAAGGAATAACACAGGGTGGATGAGAAGAATGGAGATCCATAATTTATGGAACAATCACATTTTAGCCCTAAAAATGGCCCAGGTTGTCTTACAGACCTATTTCTCCAGCCAGTTCTATTTCAAAGATGTGGAAACTGATGCCCAGTAAGTTCTGGTGATCTACATTCCCAGGTAGGTTCAGATCATGCTGTATTCTAGATCTATCCCAGAGTGAGGTAGCTCCCAGTCCAGGACTGTTCCCTGAATGACTTTATGCTTTTGTATACATTTAGCCACCTAATATACAGAATCCCAAGTCGATATTCAGGGCTTTTAGGATTGCATCTTGATTTACAGTGTTATTGAGTATCTCTTTGTATTGTTTTCTTAATGGTTGCTCTGGGTATTATGACCGTCTACTGATATCAGTATTTTACCACTTTGAAGTGTGGAAGCCTTATTTCCTTTTAGGTCCCTGTACTTTCCCCACTTTTAAATATAATTATCTTGAGTATCAGGCAATATTTAGTGTTTGTTTCAGTGATCTAATATGTTTTATAAAACCCATGAGGAGAATCGTCTATTGTATGTAGCCGTATTTCTGTTCCTTTTGTTGTTTTTCCTTTTTTCTTTTTTCTGATGTTCCAAGATTCCTTCCTTTACCATTTCTTTCTGTTTGAAAAACTTCTTTTAGCTGTATTTTAAAGGAAGGTCTGCTAGCAACAAATTCTTTTTTTTCCTTCATCTGAGTTATGTCTCTGTTTTCGTTTCATTCCTGAAGGATGATTTTGCGGGATATAGAATTTGAAGATGACCAGTTCTTTTTTTTTTCCCCCAGCACTTGGAAAATGTACCACTTCCTTCTGGCCGTCATGGTTTTAGATGGGAAATTTGCCCTTGTTTGAATCGGTGTTCCCTTATGGGTAATGTGTCATTTCTCTCTGAATGCTGTCAAGATTTTTTTTTTTTTTTGCTTCATTTCTCAAAATTTAATTTTGAAATGTCATGTCTTGGTGTGGATTTCTTTGCATTTATCCTCTTTGAGTTTCATACTGTTTCTTGAATCTGTAGGTTTATATATATTTTTTGCCAAATTTGGACATTTTAAACCATTGTTTTCTCTAATATTCTTTTAAGTTCACTTCCTTTTTCCTGTCCTTCTGGGACTTTGATAATGTATATAAATGTTGGATCTTTTGTTATCGTCCTAGTCCCTGCCACTGTGGATTTTTTCTTTCCTTTTTTTAAGTCTATTTTATTTCTCTTGTTCAGATTGAGTAGATTCTATTGATGTGTCTTCAGGTTCATTAATATCTGTCCTCTGTCATCTCCACTCTACTGTTCAACCCATTGTTTATTCTTGTTATTGCATATTTTAGTTTTAAACTTTCATTTAGTTATTTTTTATAACTTCTAGTTCTTTGCTGAGATATTTGTTTTTACATTCTAAGGAATTTGCAGTTGTGTTGAATCATATTTATGATGGCTACTTTAAAATCCTGATCAATAATTCTAACATCTGATTCATCTCAGCGTTAGCATCAGCTGATTCTTTTCTCAACCAAGTAGTGATTTTCTTAGTTTTTGATGTGATGGGTGATTTTTCTTCTTTTTTCGGTACACGGGCCTCTCACTGTTGTGGCCTCTCCCGTTGCGGAGCACAGGCTCCGGACGCGCAGGCTCAGTGGCCATGGCTCACGGGCCCAGCCGCTCCGCGGCCTGTGGGATCTTCCCGGACCGGGGCACGAACCCGTGTCCCCTGCACTGGCAGGCGGACTCTCAACCACTGCGCCACCAGGGAAGCCCCAGATGTGATGCGTGATTTTTCATTGTATTCTAGATATTTTGGCTATTATATCTGGAGACTCAAGGTCCTATTTAAATCTTTTATCAGGCAGTCATCCCATTTGTGCTTAGCATTTTCAGAGACTTTGTGATGCTATTTTGATCAACTTGGTTTATTTGGGGCTGCTTAGGATCCCACGGTCCCTGCGGTCCCTGCTGGTTCCACCTGAGGGGATGGAGGAGTTTCCCTGGGTGTGGCCTCCCAGTGTCTCTGGTGGGGGTGGGGAGAGGAATTCTTTTGCCAGTGAGAACAAACGTACTTCCTGGCGCTTGCTGTGCTATGATCCTCTTTTCCTCACTCCTTGCCCCACATTGCAGGGAAGGAGAACACTTCCCAGGTGGGGCTTTTTTGTGTCAGGATCCCCTTTGCTGGTGCTGCTAGCTGCCTGCTATCTCTCACTGGGCGAAGGGAGTCTTAGGCCTGGTGAGTAAGGAGAGTGCTTTCCCTGGCCGCTTACTGTCAGTGGTGCTCCTGATCTATCCCTTTTGCCAGCTGCTTGCTAGCCTGGTGGTGTTGGTGGTACCCCATTGGATCTGAGGGGGGAATGAGCCTACCTGGGCTGCCTTCTGTTGCTAGCTTGGGGGTCTGGAAGGTCTGGGCTTGGCTGACCTTCTTATGTTAGGTCTGGGATTGCAAGACCATTTAGTCCTGGGGTCTCTAATCCGTTCACCTTCCTTTTCTGCATTTCAGAGTTCTCTTTGGTTGCCTCTTGTATTTTTTCCAGGGTTTGTGTTTATATCAGTACTTAGCTGGGAGAGGTACAGGGAGAAAGTTGTTTGTGCCATTCACAGACTTTTCCATGAATGGAAGTCTCGCTCATGGACTTTTGGGGGAGGGAAACCCTTAAGACTACCCATAATAGAAAAATATGAATTTGGTCAGTGGCTTTATTTCAGCAGAAAGTACTCTATTCTGGTACATTTCTACCTCTTATAGTTCCCTATAAATGAAACCAGAACACAATCTAACTGCTCCTTCTTCCCCCTCCTTCCTCCACTTCTCTAATCATGCTGCCACTATAGACTTCTATGAATGGAAGTTCTTGTATCTTTGAAAGTGCAGAAAAAGAGTTAAATTAAAGCCTGGTTTCAGTTTGCCACCCTTTGTGGTGGGAAAGTGAGTCAGCAAATGCTCTATCCTTGGGCCACCACTTCTTCCTCCACCATGGCCTCTTGTCAACCTCACCAAGCTTAACTTCCCAAGACTGGGAAAATGGGCTTTTAAAGACAATTTGTCACCTCTTGAACATCAAACTCAAAAAGAGAAAGATACCTTAAGTGTAGATGCCATCTGCCTTTATTTACTCTTCATCACCCTTCTCTTTCAGAAACAGCTGGACAGATGCAAGCTTTTACTCTAAAGAGCAGTTTATAGAAACAGATTAAAGAAAGGATTTGTTTTTAAATTTTTGAACAATAACTTGATTTAATTAACATAGTCACTAATTGTATTATAACTGAAAATGCCCCAGCCCTTGGGCAAAAATCTGAAAAATGCAGGGAAGTTGCTGATGAAGATTTTGCATGAGGGTTCAGAAAATCAAATACTCATTTCATTTCTAAGGGAAATAATAAAAAAAAAAATCTAAAGGAAATTTAAAGAATTAGTAAATATAACAGCTGTAATCTGATGTGTCCCTCTCAAATTCATTTGTTGAAACCTAACCCCCAAGGTGATGGTCTTAGGAGGTGGGGTCTTTGGGAGGTGCTGAAGGTGGAGGCGCTAATCCCCCATGAATGGATTAGTGCCTTTATAAAAGAGACCCCACAGACCTCCCTAGACCCTCTCACAGTGTGAGGATACAACGAGAAACTGACAGTCTGCAACCCAGAAGAGGGCTCTCCCCAAAACCTGACCATGCCGGCACCCTGATCTTGTACTTCCAGCCTTCAGAACAATGAGAAGTAAATTTGTGTTGTTTACAAGCTACCTAGTCTGTGGTATTTTGTTATAGCAGTGTGAATGGACTAGAACAATAACTGTATACATATATAAATGGAATTCTCAAATTCTAGGAAAAATCCGAAGATCTAGAAATAAGTGATATTTTCTCATTTGTTGAGTGTTAGAAATATAAACAATATAATTTTATACTAGTGATCTCAACAGGGTTGGGGAGGCATGGGGCAGTGCATGAGAACTGTAATAGTAAAAGTAGAAAAACTTGATTCTCCCTTAGATGAATTTATGTGTGAATGGAAAATGCTATAAAATGTTTTCAGGTAGGAAAGTACTTGCAGCACAGAATAAAATCACAGTTTTCCAGGACTTTGGGGGAAAACTTTATTTACTGTTTTAAGTTTTCATTTTAATACAATGAGAGTGAGAAAAATAGCCTATCAAGGATATCTGTATTCTTCTCCCTGGAACCTGTAAGTCCCCTTACACAGCAGAAGGGACTTTGTAGATGTGATGAAATTAAGGACCTTGAGGTGGGGAGATTATGTTGGATTGTAGGCTTGGGAGATGGAGGAAGGGTCCATGAGCCATGGAACACAGGTGGCCTCTGAAAGGTGGAAAAGTCAAGGAAATGGGTTCTCCCTAAAGCCTCCAGAAAGATATCCAGCCCTGCCAACTCTTTGATTTTAGCCCATCTCAGACTTCTGACCTTTAGAACTATAAGATAATAAATTTGTTGTTTTGAGCTCCTAAGTTTGTGATAATTTGTTATGGAAGCAGTAGAAGACTAATGCAAATACTTAGGTTATATTTAAGGATGTTGCTGTTCACCTCATATGCTTTTCTATATAAAAGCATTACTCCACCACTGACTTTGCCCCCCCCCCCCATTTGGCAATGTCTGGAGACATTTTTTATTTTCATGAGTAGGGTGGGTGCCATCGTCATCTAGTGGATAGAGGCCAGGGATGCTGCTAAACATTCTACAATGGAAAGACCAGCCCCTCAACAAGAAAGTGTTATCCAGTCCAAAATGTCATTAGTGCCCAGGTTGAGAAATCCTAAACTAGATTGATTTTCATAAGTATGCAGGAAGTTGAGGCCTACCGTGCAGTTTGCTCTAAATTAACTGCGTAGTCTATCTAGACCTGCACTCTCCAACAGGATGGCTGTTAGACATATGGCTATTTAAATTCATTAAAATTAAATAATTTTAAAATGAAGTTTCTCAGTCACACTTGTCATATTTCAAGTGCTCACTGGTCACGGTGCCTAGTGACTACCATACTGGATAACTGATATAGAACATTTCTATTATTGCAGAAAGTTCTGTTGGGTTGTACTGGTCTTTCAGACCCTTGCTACCTGGAGTGTTATGTATGGACAAGTAAAATCAACATTACCTAGGAGCATGTTAGCAATGCAGACTCTCAGACCCCACCCCAGATCTGTTAAACCAGAATCTGTATTTTAATAAGATCCCTAGATGATTCATGTTCACATTCAAGTTTGAAAAGTCTCAGTGACTTTCTCTTGCCTTGTTTCCTTTCTCCTTCCCTCTGGTGCTCCTTCTGTTTCCCTTTTGGCTGCACAAAACGCCTTTCTTCTCAACTTCAGTTTCTAGGCTTTTCAAGCCAGAGCTATGTCTTATTTCATCCCCTCCCCCCTCCCCCAGAGACATTTAACACACTGTCTTGCACAACATAGTTGCTTGGTGTTATTGTTTCTGGACTGAATTGTATTGAAATAACTTCTGAGCAGTCTTAGTATAGGTCCTTTTTCTTTTAACCAAAACGATGGCTATTTTCATCTTTTCCTTTATAATATGAGCATTTCCTAGAGTTTTGATTATAAAAAAAAAAAAAAACCTTTTCAAATATTGTGAATGAAAGGTTCATTGTGAATTAAAATTCCTAGTGATTCCACGATGTGAAGACGAGAATGCATCATAGTATGCTGTCTCTGGGTAACAAAATGAAGCAGCACTTTTTACTATTAATATTAATTACAGACATCTCCAGAATCATCATATGTTCTATTGGAATAATTTGTATCGCATTAAAAACTAAATGCCTCATGTTTGAGTCATCTAAGAGGATTATCAGGTTTTTTTTTTTTTTTGTATCAATCAAAATCTGTTACTTTATGTGGTAGCTACCACTGCAAGGAATTAACTTGTTCTTTCTTTGCACCAGTGCAATGAAAACATTCATCAGATGTTTTGGAGGTAAGGTGACGTAGACTCCATGAACAGCTTGATTTTATGAGTGTTGCAGCTTGTAGCATACATAAGAATTAAGTCCTGTAGCAAAGGGACAAATTAAAAATTGTAGTTTAATTAGCCATAGACTATTCAGACTGTAAGGGATCTCTTTCATTTTGCAAATAAGGAAACTGAGACCCAGAGAAGTCAGTGTGGGGCAAAAGATGGTCCCATTGCTTGTGTTTTGTGGAAAGGGAAACATGGGAGACCTTTCTTTTAGACCTCTTGTCTTCATTTCATAAATGCATGCAGTGAGTGAACCAGAAGATCCTCGCATGCCCCTCGCAACTTTGAAAACATTTTTAATCCAGTTCTCCTTATTTTAAAAGTAATGTTCTTTTTATAGTTTCACACTGCCTCTCTGTAGACTATTTTCATCTGGGTGGAAACCCTCACTACAGTACTGGTATTGAAGTTGGATTTAAATTCATGCTTCTTTGTGCATATTAATCTGAATTTTAAAAGTTTTAATTTCATACATAGGTGAATAAAAGTGCCAAATTATGTAAATTCTCTGTTAGAGTTCTGCAATTCCAAACTTATTAGGCAAAGCCAAACAGACTTAAAATTCCTGAAAGCACAACTAGCACTGCAAAAAAATAATTTGGTCCAGAGATTTTGGTGTGGATTGCCTAGAATTGTAAGCCAAAAAGTTGTTTTAGGACACTTTTTTTTCCCCTGAGGATAGAGCATTGCCTTTCATTGGACTCTGAGAGGGGCTGATGTCATAGAAATGATTAAGAACCACCAGTCTTTTCAACTCCTGAAATATATATATACAATCTGAGGGCTGGTGAGAACATGACTTTTGCAAGATTGCAAGTTTTATTAGTAGGATTTCTCGAAACCCCCATTTTTCTATTAAACGTTTTCCTCCTTCCTTTAAAATTTCTATGATTGTGAACTTTATGTAACTTCTATGAAATAATCCCCAAATGATGAAAATTCGACAACAGTGCTGTAGAGATGACAGTCATTGACAAGAGTAGTGTGGGTATCTGCTTAGTTAAAAAAAACTTTAAAGAGCTCATTTTAGTCAAAACCCAGTTCTTTTTCTTGCTGCTTATGCTGCCTTTCTCCCTATCTTTCTAGTTGTCTTTTTTTTTTCTTCTACCATAGGTCTTATGCTCCTCAAAGAAAGTATGATGAGAATACTCTCGTTTGGAGAACACAGGTGTCTATAACTTACGCAAGAGATAGCACTGATACAAAGGTTTCTCCCTGTATGATCTGTGTGCAATTCTGATCTGTTGGAGCTTTGTGAATATGCTAAGGGGGTCGGAGGGTGGGAAGGCAGGATGCAGGAAAAAATTTCTTCTGCCTGAATAAAACGTTGCACATCCATATACAAGTTACCCTCAGCCCCAACTTTTAAGCCATGCTTACATGTATGATTTATTTGATAAATGTTCATGTGTAGTACACTCTTCAGAAGTCTTTAATCAAGCAACCTCACTTGTATTATATAATAATAGTTCCATCTTATTGGAACTTTCTAATCTTATACTATTCCATCTAATAAGATGGAATGGTCCTATTTTTGCTGATCCTTTGCTTTCTTTTTCTTACCAGTTTAAGTGTTGGGTTACTTTCCATGTTGTACCCTGGAGCACAATGGGGAATTTTAAAAAAATCAAATACTTAAGTGCAAACTGCAGAATAAACGGTCAGTAGTCAGACTAAGCAACTACATTTCACACTTTGAGGTGCCTTGTGTATGTTCCATATGCGGGTTGCCCCTGATAAGTTCAACTGGGCATTATAAAAGATACCTTGTAGAAATGCATTTAAAAAGTGTAATTGCACTTTATAACTTTACATCGTTAAAATCAAAAGACTGGAAGAAATAGGAGGTGTCTGAAAAATAAAGGTTTATTAAAAGGAAACCATCAGTAGTAATTTTGAAAAATTAGAGCCCTGAAAAGTATCAGCAGAGTTTAAAACCTTAAGAGGTAACAAGACTCTACAAATTGGACTTGAAGGTCTACGTCGGCGTCATAGCCCTGGATGAAATCAGGAAAGTCCATTTCTCTCTCCAGTCTAAACCGGAAGCAGATATTTTAGTGACAGCTTGGAGCAAAAAGTAGGCAGATGAATCGCCACAGCTTATATCTTCCCTAACAGGATTTTTCTCTCTGTAAGCCCTAACTGATTAAGGTCTTTTATTAAGAAATGTATATGAAGTGGGTGGGTGAATGTAACGAGAAAAGCAAGAGAAATGTCTGGGGTGGTCCAAAGCGTCCCTTCCCTTTCCTTACAAAAGCAAACATGCAACCCCTCTCGACTTCATTTGTTCTTAGGAAAATTTTTTGTTTTATCTGTTTTCTTTTCTCCTTTTGCCAAAACTAGAGTGTGGTGGAATTCTCTCAGCACTGGCCCTTTCCCAGCAGCCCAGCTGTTTCAGGAGGGTGGGGTCCAATCCTACTGAGGTGGTCGGAGGGCATCGAATGCTGACCACCCACCCTCAGTGCTTTCATGGTCTGATCCGTCCCCACCATCCCCTCCTCAGCCATGTGGGCAACAGAAATGTGAGGCCTGCGTCCGCTCCCTGAAGAAGTTCCTTCCCTGCCTTATCTGTTTTTTTCGAACATCTCATCTGGCTCAGGCCCTGTCGTTAAAAACAAGACAGCCTCACCCAGCTTCACAGTTAGGAGGAAGATCTGGCCTCCGCCTTGGGCCTTGAGCGGGGGACTCAGTCCTGCCTCTCCTCGTGGAGGGGCCCACACTGTCGCGTGGCCAGGCGGCAGCATCCACCCCAGAGAAACTTGGAGCAAGCTGCCCAGAGACCCCCCACTGGCTGGCCAGCTCTGAACAGGCTCAGAGTACAGCGTCTCCATTCCTGTGTTCCCAGGCTCTCCGAAGCCAGAAGGATTTCATTGTTTCCAGAACTCGAGAGCAGCAGAACAGGCTAAGGTGGCCCATTACTCTTTGAAATTGTTCCCCTCTGCCTGAAGCATAGGAAAATCAAGGATCACTTAAACTTTGTATTAATTTGTCTCTTACCTCAAATCCTTTTTCATATGAGGTAGGCTCTAAAAGTAAGAAATGAAAAGAAAATACTCCTTTTATTTCCAACTGAAAGAAGAAAGGGGATGACCTGGAATTTGAGAGCTCATCAAGAAATGCTTGTGGGGACTTTCAGAAGGTTCTTAAACCGAAGGAAAGCAGGCTGATGGTCCCTTTGTGGCTGAGGTGGCAGTGTACCAGAGAACACAGCCCTGCAGTTTGCTCTCTCTCTGGGCTGGAAGAACCAATAGCAGTTTGCCCCGGATATCCATATTTCTTATAGATTTATTCCTTGAGTTTTCCCTGAAGGAGAACAAAAGGGGAAAAAATGGAGGGAGCCTACTAGGTGGCCTCATGCTTTATATTCTACCTGCAGGGTGTCTCATTCTGTCCTTGCAGCAATGTTGAAAGTACATAGTATCCCCACTTGACAGATAAGGAAACTGAGGCTCAGTGACGTTGAATAACTTGTCCATTGTCACACAACTAGTAAGGGAAAGAAACAGTATGTGACCTCAGGCCTATCTCTTTTCTCCTATCATATGAATACTGACCCTTAAAATCCTCCAGTTGTGCAGCCTGGGAGGTTAAAAGAAATTTTATCTGCAAGGAGCCTCAATCCATCCTCTTCCTCACCAAGTAGCTTCTTTTTTTTTTTTTTTTTTTTTTTGCGGTATGCGGGCCTCTCACTGTTGTGGCCTCTCCCGCTGTGGAGCACAGGCTCCGGACGCGCAGGCTCAGCGGCCATGGCTCACGGGCCCAGCTGCTCCGCGGCATGTGGGATCCTCCCGGACCGGGGCACGAACCCGTGTCCCCTGCATCGGCAGGCGGACTCTCAACCACTGCGCCACTAGGGAAGCCCCCAGCTAGCTTCTTGAGTGCCTGTGGGAATAATGCCTGAATATTGTCAATTGTTTCCTTAATTATTAAAGAGAAACATGCTCTTTGTAAAAAACCCAAAATTACAAAAATATTTACATTAAAATTTAAAATCCATACTGCCACCCTGCCTCCTTGTGGTAACTCCTGTCAACAATCTGGTGTGTATTCTTCCAGACTTTTTTGTAATACATGTAAGGTATATATGCATATCTATAGAAATTTTATAACAAATGGAATATTGTAACCTTACAGACTTAATACAATTTGTGTATCTTCTGACGTGGGTCAGTACAGTAGAGCAACGTCAGTCTGTGTGATGGTTGCTTACTACTCCACTTATATATAATGTCAGCGAATGTTTAGATTTACAGTTTTCCCCCAGTACAAATATTGCTTCATCAAGCATTCTGTATTCATAGTATATGCTGCTTCAAGTATTTCTGGATGGGATGCATTTCTACAGGTGGAATTGTTAGATAGAACATTTTAAATTTAGACATTGCCAAATTGCCTCCAAAAAGGTTGTCAGATGACTCTTCTGTCAACAGTATATCGGTGTGTCCATGGATTTACTACTCATGCCATCATTAATAGGATTATAAATCTTCCCCAGTCTGTTAGCTGTACTTTTAAGATAAGAATATAATATTTAATGCAGATGAGCTTTAGTTCTGAAGCCAAAAGAGCTTTCTAGCATTTCATTCTTGGATTGAAAGACTCAACCACCCAGCCATGGACATTGCTGGACAACCATGCCCCTGCCCCCTCTCCCTGCCCACACACACAGTCTGAGCCACTAAGCTCCCTGCATGCTTCTGAGAGGGCCAGACAGATGCTTCTTACCAACAGATGGGAAAAACAAACTAAAGATGATTTGGTGCTAATTCAATCTTTCTTATCTCAGTTTCTCTCTCTCTCTCCCCGCCTCCCTCTCCCCCTCTTTTTCCCCTCCCGCCTTTATTAAAGTATAATTGACATATAACAAGCTACATATATTTAAAGTATACAGTTTAGATATAATTGATAATAATCAATTTCTGGTATAGCAATCTAAAAATCTGTATGTGGGGCTTCCCTGGTGGCGCAGTGATTGAGGGTCCGCCTGCCAATGCAGGGGACGTGGGTTCGTGCCCCGGTCCTGGAGGATCCCGCATGCCGCGGAGCGGCTGGGCCTGTGAGCCATGGCTGCTGGGCCTGCGCGTCCAGAGCCTGTGCTCCACGGCGGGAGAGGCCACAGTGGTGAGAGGCCCGCGTGCCGCAAAAAGAAATAATAATAATAAAAATTAAAAATAAAAATCTGTACGTATATGAACATATATGTGAGGGATATGTGATGCACACACACACACATACAGAGTATATACCTATTCTTAGCTTTCCCTTAACCAACTTGATTATTAACAAAAACTTTGTAAAACATAGTAATTCATGCCCATAGCCACTTTTCTCTTATTCCTTTCACAGCAAAACTGCCTAAAAGATTTGTCTGTACTCGGAGGGTCCAGTTTCTCTCCTGTTCACTCTTGAATCTACTACAATGAGGCTTACATTCTCAAGACCCACTGAACTGTCCTCAAGTGACCTCCTTATCGCTAAATCCTTTCCTTCAGTTGCTTACAGGTTTCTCCCCTCCTCTCCCTCTTCCTAGCACTCAGTCTATCAGCGAATCATATCAGCTTTACCATCAAGCTTCTCATGTTCAGAACCACCCTTAGCTCTTGTCTGGATCACTGTGTGAACCTCTAGCTGCCCTGCTTCTTCCTCACTTGCTCTCCCATAGTCTCCAAATACTGTCCTCCTCTGAAAGATATTTTACTGATTTATTTTGTTAGTAAAGTTCTTTCACACCCTTCCTAGAACCTAAGCTCCATGAGGGGAGATAGTTTTTCCTGTTTGGTTCACTGTGGCATCCCCAGTACCTAGAATAGTACCTGACATACAGTATACACTCATATATTTAGATGAATTTTTTAAAAAGGGTTAGTCGACTATAGCCTTAAGACCAGGTCATTCAGCTCTGACAGTTACCAAGAATCAATTGTTTTTGCTCCTAAAGTGCCAGGTTATTCTAACAATAATGTAACTAGGTAAATATCACGTTATCTAATAAAAATGAGGGCAATGAGAAAACGTTTCTGAGAAAGCTAAGGGGAAGGCTTTGTAAATATTCAATGAAGACAAGTTGCAAAAAGAAACTGCTTTAAGTTTGCTGGGGAGAACAACTGTCAGTGTGGGGAAAGCCATAAAAAATCAGCAAGGTTTTTGTACTCAAATTGCTTTCCAAGAATTTTAAGTTCTGACTCCACTTTTAAGAAGCCAATTTGGAGGGAGTTAGTATGTGATGCTTTATTGGTGTGGCTTTGCTTGGAAGGTGATGCAGAACTCCAGTTAACAGACCCATATTCAAATATAAAGCCTTGATTCTAGGTTAAAGGATTGGCACATGAATACAAATCGGTATTTTAAATTCAAATAAAATATTGAAGGTATCATTTTTATAATTTTGTATTCTAAACATTTTTAAAATTAATTGACTGTTAGCCTCAACTGAAGCTTATTATAGGGTATCTGTGTTTGTATGTGCACACATTTTTTTTGTCTCTGTTGTTAAAGCATAATTGATACCATTTTATGTGTATGTTTTAACACCTTGTTCTTCTTACTTAGCAGTGTATCTTGGAGATCATTTGGTAAGGATAGAATTTCTTGAGAACTTTAGAAAGTTGAATAGAATCCCACTTTATGAATCAACTTAATTTATTTTACTTCTCTACTTGTGGTTGCCTAGATTATTTCCAATTTTTAAAAATAAACAATGCTGCAAAGAATTCCTGGCACATACATAATTTTATTATGTGTAAATATATAGGATAAATTCTGAGAAGTGATCTTGATGCAGTTTATTTTGATGGCTTTAGAACTGATTGATTTTTATTCAGGATTTATGTGTTAGAACTTGCTTTGTGATATTTTGTCTTAGTTTTGAGCAACCGATATTTCACTCTGAACGTGTAGTTAAACTGATTGAAATTCACGTACAAAAATATGTTTATGATTTGAATTTGGAAGTCTTTAGCCTAAATACCCACTTCCCAATTGAATAATCATTTTTATCACTTAAAAAGAACTTTTTAATACAAGTTTCTGATAACAAGAGATATCTTAGGCACACAGCTATCTTACTGTAGAACAGACTATGCCTCCCTCCTACTCTGCCAAGTCTGTACTTCATAAGCATCAATTCAGAGCATTTAGCAACTGTAAGAGACATAGCCAGTCTCCAAATGCACTATCATATTTACAGTTTCTGCTCTTCTTCTTTCTGTGTCTTTCAGCCATTAAGTGTGTATATATATATATATAACCATTTATATATATATATATATACACATAAACACATACATAATTTTTAAATAAACATTTTTAGATTGCAAGAATATTTCTGAATATGCTTTTGGATTAAATTTTAATTTTTCCCCTCATTTTGTTAGTAAAATAATGAATTATAAATTAAATTTCCATTATGTTTTTTCGTCCTCGAATTTTGTCTTCTGGGTAACACATATCTTGTCGATCCATGAACTACTACAGCCAGTAGTTCATGAACTGCAAAGAATAAAATACACAGGATTCTGTCATCAGCTATCTTCTGTGCGTATTTTCAGCCAGATTTCAGTAGTCGTTTAGACTTGTACCATTTTGGGAGAATCCTAATTCATAGCTGAAAAATTAAATATGTTGTAAAACCAATTACAAATTCCCTGTTTATGTTGAACTTTTTCTAAGGAAAGATTCTGGGCAGGGGGAGTTTCATTTATCCTTTAAGGGATAAGTATTATTCAAATCACTTTGGTAACAGCTAGACCACAGTCATGCAATAAGTTTAGTATCATTTTCTCAGTTAGACGGTGTTGAACTGTGGCTGACAACACTGATTTTCTGTGAGATTTAAGATTGATCATTTTTAAAATAAGGGAGGGAAATCTGGGTTTGAAAAATTTTGTAATCACTATGTTTAGGAGGCAAAACAGATTTAATTGTTCTGAGAATGGTGAATTATCTCCTGTGTGAAGAATATGCAAGTGACATTATCCCTTTTTCGTTGGGTCTCGTATGAAAGAAAATAAATCTCATTGTCTTTTTTTTTTTTTGTCTTTTTTAAGACACTAAGACGCAGTGACTGTTTTGAATGTGTATGGGTATGTAACACACGTACATATTTGTTATATATACATTTATATAGTATATGTATGTGTATATATGTTTGTATGCATATATATAAATTATATATTATTTTTAAGTTTAAAATATATCTGTTACTTAAAAATGATAAGGGCTTATAAGAAAAACCTTTGTTAGGCATTTAGAGTAGCATTGTTTTTTAGATATTAGTGGGTAATAATGCTCTGGTGAGCCAGTCTTATTCTAGTTAGTTCACTCCAAGACAGAGCTGGGTGGAAATCCGAAAACATGTTTAGGGGGGCAGAGGAGAGGCGGGGACCCATCTTGACATGGTTTAACACACATTGATTTCGTAGGGAGGACTAAGATCCTCATTGTAGAAGCAAGAAGAGCGAGGCCAAGGAGAGGTTAACTCGGACACAGCAGCGGTGTAGGATGGATTTACCTTGACTCGTTTTAGATCTGTGAGATGTCTGATTTTTTTGTCAAAACACAAATTTGCCAACCAGACTGGAAGTGCTTTCTGTTTTTTTCATCAAAAACCTTGGACTCCCTCCCTTGAGGTCTTCTCTGTCAGACATTTTTTTCTTTTTAACTTTGGTTCTTATGTTCCAAATATAAGCAAAGTTCAACGAGTTAGGAAAAAGTCCCTCTAGAAAAAAGCCTCTAATTGTGAGACCAGATGGTAAGCATTATTCAGCTGATGGGGGTGTGTAGATTTCAGGGAAGGTGTGGTAATCTGATCTTGCTCTGCAGCTGTGACCCCTTCTTCCAAAACAGCCTCCTTCCTCACTGCTTTTTGCGTCCACATTCCAGCATCTCTCCTTCCATCATCGTGGGCACCGGGGCCCTCACAGACTGGTTTGACAGATGTAGAAGAAAGGACTGAAGCTCGCTCGAGGAAGAGCGACTTCTGCTATTTATTCCAAACGACAGATATATTTTGATTATTCTCCTCCCCATGTTACTTGCAATATTGGCAAATCATGCCAAATGTAACCACTCTTGTTCAGCCCACTGAGAAACAGTCTTAAAGGACTCAAATCGCCATGAGCCCATCAGGGTGTCTTTAAGGCCTCTCCATCTGAAGTCATGCAGGTACCTCAGGCTGAAGATAAATAAAACCTAGGGCACCATCTGTGTTCTCTTCACCTACCCTGAGAAAACACCAACTGATACTTTCTCCTGTATTTCTTCCTTCAGTGGAAGGTAGCACCATCCTTCTGTCACCCAAATGGAACATCTAGGAATCATTCTAGACTCATATCTTTCTCATCCATTCCATGCAGTCCATCTTCTAAATACTTTTCCAATCCTTTCATACCTCTCTTCTCCCATTGCCACTGCTTGTGTTCAGGCTCTTCTTTCACCTCTGGAATTTGGAAATATCTGATGGTTTTGCCTTTATTTTTATCCACATCATTTTCTTCTTCCCTTCTCTTACAGTGTTGTATATTAAATGAGACTCCGGCCAATGAGGCCAATGAAATTAAAATCTCATGGGAGGAAGGATAGATGAAGGTCATTATTTCTTATATGTTCTGCAGGCCATTGTAGTATGTGGCTGGGGCTGAGAATAAATGCTAGACTGGAAAAATTTCAAATATCTTTGCCAGGCTATGTACAAGGTCTTCACGGTCTTGAACATCTTATCTTCTGCTACTTCTGCTTCTGACTTTACAATAAGCAACCACAAACTACTTGTGCTTCCTCTTTCTTTCATGCTATTGCATACCATCCTTGGTTTTATGCCTTGATCTGTGGGGATTCGTCCATCAGAAATGTTCCAGAAATATACAAACTACCTAAAGGACTGTCCCTACTGAGTACCACATTATCTTATTCATCATCTTGGTAGGTACTGAGCTGACCCATGAGAAACTCCAAAATGATTTGGGGCTTCCATGCTTCTCTGTGTTCCTCTCTTTTCCTTCTTGTTATTCTTGTCACATCCAACTGCAAGTCCTAGGAATCTCTTAGCATTAGGATGGTGTCATCTCAGAACTTTTTGAAATGCCAGGTCTTCATGGTCCAAAACATGCTTCCACATTTTGCCCTGGAAGAAATCTGCCCTGGAACTGCTACACCAGCCTGCACACATTATGCTTCCCATGATGGCAATAGGTAGTGTAGTCAGGTAGATGTGCAGTGTGTAGAGGGCTTTTACGTGTCATATCTATCTCAATTTGATCCTCGCCACACCCTATGGAGTAGGCAGAGAGCTATTATTTCTCCACTTTACAGATGTGGAGATGGAGGTTCTTTTCATTCTTATCAACCTGCCTTATAGGTGTGCACTTGAGTCTCTACAGATTATATGTTGGTAATCTGTCCACAGGTTACAGATCAAGGGTCCCCAATGCACATCTCAAGTTCTATGACCCAACTGGATTATGGTTGGCTCCTTTTTACTAAAGGGGCTTGGTTGTAGTTTTTGTTTTTAGAAACTTGGTGGTAAATCCGTGATTTGAGCAAAGTTGATCTCATAATGTTCAATCACGATTGTTTAGAAGCCTAATCACCTTGGAATTTTCCACGGCCCATTTTCCACTGAGGTAGTCCACCTTCAGCTTTTGGTCAGTTTGATCCTCGGCACCTCTGTGAAAGAGAGGGGAAGGGAGAAGGAAAAGCTCTGTATGATTGATTTTAGATGTTGATTTTTGAGGCCTGTACTATGAGTCTCTTAAATTACTCAATCAGGTCTCGAAGATCCAAACACAGAGTGTTGGGACCGTGTGGTTGGGCCTAATTATAGTACTACTAAAAACAGTTCCTTTTAATGAAGAAGAAGGGAGGGGAGTTCCTCAGTGAAGCTTAGCTCCTGGTCAGGCTATGGTGTCCCCACTTCCTGTCTCTAATCTAGGCTCCTTGCAAGGTTGATAAGGCCCATTGGGCTAGTTCCTGAGACCATCATGGGTTTTATCGCAAAAATCTTGCTCTTTTTGAATTTAAAAATTAGAAGAAGTTATAAACAACAAATGACTGTATTTGAATTCTGCCACTTTTGAACAAAGTCAGACAGCTTGAGCAAATCCATGAGAATAAGGGTCTTCCCTTCTGCTGCCTGGAAGGAGAAAAAGATCGTGTTATTTAAAATAAATCTATTGAGATGCATGTTGCTGGTATCTAATCAAGCTCTGAATTTGAGCTCAACTAGAGCTTTGATAAAAGAAAGGGGAAAGGAGACTTGAAAGAATGCTCTCCCATTCATGAAGGGCCTGCATGTTTTTAGTTTCCAAGTAAATGGAATAATGGGACCATGTATTTTCCATCCAAGCATTTTCCATCCTGAGAATAATTCCCTTCCCAGCTTCTCAATGAATAATGCATTATTTCTGAAACTCAAGAGGCATTCCTTTGATTTTCCTTTATGTTTAGCTTTCTGAGTGATTTTCAAGCAAGGAAATTCAAGGACTTGGAATGAATGCTTTATTAACATTTTTACTTGAAGTTCAAATAGCTCCTTGGCTATTATCTCCTGATTTTTGAAATATTTTTTTTTCTCCCTAAGCAAAGTCTAAGGTATTGTATTTATTAGAAAATGAAGCACCTTGGCCAGTCTTCAAAGCGAACAGCAGTTTAAAACCAATACACATTCGTGTTTAGAACAAAGAGCTTTATGGGGATACTCTGCTCCTTGCTTTATTTTCATTTCCCTGCTGAAAAGTTTCAAAAAAAGAAAGCTCACATTCAAAACTGGGCTGTTTGGAGACTAAATCTCGTTTGTTTACATTTTGTGAAACTCATTCCTTGAGGCTAGTCCAATTCACGACCCCAATCCAAGCCCGCCTTCACCTAGGCCAGTGCCATTTAAATCAAAAGCTTCAAATGCACTTCTGGGATCATCCCTACTCCCTGTCTGCTCATTGTGTAGCCTAATTACACATAAGGGGCCCATCAAGTAAGATGTAATGGGACATGATGGTGCCCACCAGTTCACGTTCTCTTAGCCAAGGATCCCCAGCTCATTCCTGGGGTAATACGGTGGTAGATTTTAATGCTATTTCACAACCTCCATTTCCCCTGGGAGCCAAGTGAGTGGTTTCAGGAGCTAAATAAGTTGGAACTAAGAACATAATTTGCATTTCCATCCCTTTACAGTTAGAGTAAAATATTCATGATTTAGAAGAGTTGGGGAAGCAAGAGAATTTAAATAGGAAACATCTAGAGCATAAAATTTTGGTTTAAAAGATTTAATTTTATTAATTTAAGAAGTGGGAATATAACATAGTGTTTTCTGGAGCATGGACTCTGGAGCCAGCCTTTAAAAGCAGAAACTCTGGGGTTTGCCTCGGGTCTGCCACTTTCCAGGACCGTGGCGTTGAGCAAGTTATTTTACTTTTCTGTTTCTCAGTTTCTTCCTCTGGGTGATGAGATAATAGTTTCTATCTCCTACAGCTGTGGTACAGATTAAGTGAGTTAATGTTTGTAAAGCATATAGAAAAGTACCATTTAAGTGATAGTTGACTTAAAATAAAAGTAAATGTGCATCTTACTGTTGGAAATTGCTATTTCCAAACAGGCCCGTGCCGCTGAGCAGATAATAACAATATTATTGCTACTGCTGTTTCTGGTAAGATTTACTGGGTGATTATTTTCTGGGTACTCATTTACTCCTGCCACGCCCCAAATGAGGCAAATGGAATCATTTCTGTTTCTCAGATGAGAAAACTGAGGTAAAAAACTAATTTGCCAACACAAGGACCTATGGCGTAGCATAGGGTACTGTGTTCAGGATTTCGTAATAACCTATAATGGAAAAGGATCTGAAAAAGAGTACATATATATGTGTATCTACACACACACACACACACACACACATATACACAAAACTGGATCACTGTGCTGTAAACCTGAAACTAACACAACGTTGTAAATCAACTCTACGTCAATTAAAAAAGGAAAGCAATTTGCCTAAGTTCGCCCAGTTTGTTAAATAGCAGAGCAAGGATTTGAGCCCAAACCGAATCCAGAAACTGTGCCTCAACTAAACGTTAAAGGGTGTTTGTCACAGTGCTTTTGCCTGAAAACAGTCTTACACTATTAAAAACTGTATTTTGGGGCTTCCCTGGTGGCACAGTGGTTGAGTACGCCTGCCGATGCAGGGGACACGGGTTCGTGCCCCGGTCCGGGAAGATCCCACATGCCGCGGAGCGGCTGGGCCCGTGAGCCATGGCCGCTGAGCCTGCGCGTCCGGAGCCTGTGCTCCGCAACGGGAGAGGCCACAACAGTGAGAGGCCCGCGTACCGCAAAAAACAAACAAACAAAAACTGTATTTTTATAAGCATCAAAGTGTGTATCCTGACTGCAGGATGTCTCGATTTCATACCGTAATTGCTTAGCAAACTCTGTTTTGCTCAAAATAATCATCGTCAGTGTCTCAGAAATACCCAATTTTAGTAAGGTCTGAATTAATGAGATTTTATTCAATTGCTCATTTTATCGTCAAAACCTTTTCTGATTATTTCAGAAAATGAACATTTTATTGCCAGTGATGATCCGGTGGCTTTGAAGCTCAGTATTTTTACCTTGAACTGAAATCGTGTCACCCCATGGTTGCTCGCCTCATCATTCTATTTTTCTGTTCTCTCTTTTTTTCAACCTCCCGATCCCGCTCCCCGTCCTCGCAGGTGCCTTTATCATCTGCTGGACTCCTGGACTGGTCTTGTTACTTCTTGACGTGTGCTGCCCACAGTGTGACGTTCTGGCCTATGAGAAGTTTTTCCTTCTGCTTGCCGAGTTCAACTCTGCCATGAACCCCATCATCTACTCCTACCGCGACAAGGAGATGAGCGCCACCTTCAGGCAGATCCTCTGCTGCCAGCGCAGTGAGAACACCAGCGGCCCCACGGAAGGCTCCGACCGCTCAGCGTCCTCCGTCAACCACACCATTCTGGCTGGAGTTCACAGCAACGACCACTCCGTGGTTTAGAAAGGAAACTAACTAAGATGAGACGCGGCCATCATCTACTGAGGGATGATCATCCTCCCCCGTCCCAAAGGCACGGGCAGGGTGAGGTGTGAGAGAGAGGAAAAACACACTCGTGTGCTTAAACACTAACCCATGGCAGTATTTGTTCCTAGACCCACCAAGACTTGATGTATATTGAAAAATTAGCTTATGGGACATCCCTCATCCTACTCCCCGTTCCTTTTGAAAGTAGAAAGTGGAGACCTTGCAATAGAATTCATAAACAGACTCTGGAGTGTCCATTTACACTACACTAACTAGTCTTCAAAAGATTTTGTGTGGTTTGGTGCAAGTCAGAATCAATTCTGACTAATTGAATCCACAATTTCATTTACATACAGGCTTCCCTGTTTTTCTTTTTAAAGGATACATTTCATTTAATAAACATGTTTATGCCTATCAGCATGCTTGTGATGGATAAGACTATAGACTGTTTTTAAACGATCATAACTCCATTTTTTTCCTTATGTAGGAAAACTGTAAATTAGAATTACTTTTCTAGAAAGCATGCATGTAATGTATGTATGCAGTATGCTGTACTTAAAAAGATAAAAGGGTATTAATTTTAAATCTTCTAGGAAATAGAAAAACCTAGATGTCAAAGCCAGTATTTGTTTAGGTTATGAAACAAACAATGATCTAATCACAATATTACCTTTTTTATTAAAGTGTTGTAACATGTATAAAACAAACAGGGAATGTAAGTTTATTATCAGAAGAATATGTTGTACTCTATAAAAGTTATAGAGATGAGCACAGTGGTATTGTTCCCACATATTTATAATATCCAAGTACATTCTAATTATTAGTTCATCAGAGAAATTTTTTAATGACCTGTGTTTTTCTGTATTATAATACATAGTCATTGTAGAAAACTTGAAAAATACAGAAATGTATAAAACATTCAGAAAAAATACTGATAATATCACAACCCAGAAGTAACCACCATTAACAGCTTTTCCCCTGTGTATGCCTATATGTATATTATATACCTTTTTATATAATTGGGATCATACTGTAAACAGTTTTATAACCAGTTTGTTTTTTCCACTGCATAATTGCCACATTTTCCTATGGCATTAAAAATTTTACAAAAACATAATTTTAATGGCTATATAATATTCCATTTAATGGATGCAACTCAGTTTATTTAACCATTCCTGTATTGTTGACTACTTAGGTTATGTCTAATTTTCACTATTATAAATAATGTTGCAAAAATTTTATGTACATAAAACTTTGTCTATGTAATTGATTATTTACTTAGGACGCATTCCCATGAAGGATTTTTTTTTTTAATGTGAAATGTCTTTTTATGCTCTTACCTTTTATAAAAGGGGATTTCCTGCTTTTGCCCTATGTAGGTGGCAATTGTGAGGAAAGGCAGTTAAATTACCTTTTTACAAAGGAAATGCAGTGGTTACTTTAGTTGAGAGTGACTTTTTTATATAACAAGATGGACTAGAAACAGTCAACTGCCACAAATAGCCAGGATACCCTACTTAATATGTCTAGCAATTCCAAATTTCATTTGAACAATGGATGATCCAACTCTCGGTAGCCACAACTCTAGTGTAGAATTGAAGACAATGCAGAGAAATCAAACATGCCGAGTGAATAAAGGATCATCTTCATATTAAATAGCTTCTGTAGCAAATGGGTTGAGCGTGTTGGTATGTGACTGGATACTGTGTATTCTCTAAGGTCGCCCCCACAGATGCCGCCATATTAGGTGATACCTGTTCAACTGTCCGGGTAAACTAATTATTGCACCAGTTTGTCGTAATAAGTAACCAGTAAAGTCACAGTCACGAAGCAGGTGTGGGAAAGTCAGGAGTATGTTTGAGAGAGAGATGTCCAGAAGAAGAATGGTTATTTAGGAAGGAGGAGGTCAGTGCATGGTCACCATTTGAGCAGAGGGCAGACTCAACAAGTGCCCAAACTGGAAAGAATATGGGGAACCGGTTAGCAGAAAGGTGTTTGCACAGACTTTACACAAAATACAGAGCATTTTATAGTGGAAGGGAACCAAATGAACTTGGACTTTTACTCACGTGCATTTATTCTGAAGGAGATGTGGACTGTTTGAAATTTAAAAACATACTAATTGGACTTTAATAAATCATTCTCAATCAGTGTTTGCTAATGTGTGGTTCTGGTCAGTGCTGTTTCTTTTGTTGGAGAGTCATCCTTGCACTGCATGGTGCCTGCATTCTTTGACCTCTTTTCTGTTCCTGCCACAAGGGCTTCTGAACTCACAGGTGAAGCCACCATATGCTTCCCCAGCTCAGAACTGCTTTTTTTTCAACCTGAGTCATAAGTCTTTCCAGTGTACAAGAGGTGGTGATTTGTGTTGCATGAAAGGAGAGGTAACATCTTAGGACAATACTTCACTTGTCAGCAGTATAACTATTAGAGTGAGTTTCTTTTGGAAAAACTGATTTTATAAAAACTTTACAATGACTTTATAGAAAACTCTCACTAGGAGTTTATAAAGTTACAGTGGTCTTTATGTTTTTAGATTTAATGACTAACAGGATAAAAGTGGTAGGTATCTTCCAGTTATATGCTAATTGTATTTTCGATATATTGCTAAGACGGGAAAAATAACAATGGTTATTCAAATGAATGTCTCAATGAGTATTTGGAATAGAATACTGAACCTTTAAATTTAGGTGGTTGTAAGATTGTTAGAAATCAAATGTCTCAGGAGTCTTCTTCACAAATTAACCATGCTTTTTTTTTTTTTTTTTTTAGTGAAACCGTAATTTCCTAGACTCAAAACCTCAGCTAACGTTATACAATTAGTGAGCCTTATCAGTTTTCCCATCCTCTTTCCCAGTTAGCTATTGCTTTAGGTTCCATTGTTCGTCATCTTTCTCATTTATTCCATTAGTCTCTCAGCTTCTGAAATGGAATTTTGATACTGTTTCCAGCCCTTCTTCTTAAACCCAGAGTGTGACTTGTGCTAGATAAAAACCGTAGAAATGCTCCTCGATCAGGTCCCTTCATTATACCAAGGTAAGCAGAACATTTTTATATTAAGACCGTTTGAAACAAATTGCTTATTTTTTAACACCGAGTTTACCTGATCCCAAACCCTAGGAAGGCTTGGGGTCAGTTTGTGTGTTGGGATGGACTTGGATTCAGGCACCATCTGACAGAAGAAATGTGTGTAACGAGGAGCCAGAATGGCTCATCAGTCTTCCAAAGCAGGGACCATTCAGTCCGTAACATTCATCTGTACTTTGTATAGTCTGCATATAAAATTCTCTAATTCTTACATTGATAATGCTCATATTCACAGATTACTTACTGCTCATCTGTTTAGTGATATGGCAGATAAAGACCCATTTACAAATCTAAAGCAGAGGTTGGCAAACTAAGACCCACTGGCCAAATGTACCTGTTTTTATGTGACCTATGAGCTAAAGATGGGTTTTACATTTTAGTGATTGGGGAAAAAAGAGTGTTTTGTGAAACATGAAAATTATATGAAATTCAAATTTCAGCGTCCATAAATTAAAGTTTTATTGGAACACAGTCACGCTCACCAGGGCTATGTGTTGTTTATGGCTGTTTTTGTACTGCAACAGCAGTATCGAATACTTGCAGCTGAGACTGTCGCTCAAAGTCTAAAATATTTATTCTCTGACCCTTTACAGAAAAAGTGTGCCAACCCCTGATTTAGAGAATTGCATTTTCAGTCATTGCTATCCTCATTTAACTGTATGTTCATTGGAAGAGTTAGCAGAAATTGGGCACACCACGATCTCTTGAGCTCTAGACTGCAGAGAAAATTGTCAGTTGCATTCTTTATAATAAACAATTTTTATTTTGAAACAGTCTCAAACTCACAGAAGAGTTTGCTGAATTTATGGAACATTTTCCCTGAGCCATTTGTAAGTTGCCAGTGTGA
Source organism: Monodon monoceros (assembly GCF_005190385.1). Classification (NCBI taxonomy): domain Eukaryota; kingdom Metazoa; phylum Chordata; class Mammalia; order Artiodactyla; family Monodontidae; genus Monodon; species Monodon monoceros. The sequence continues at coordinate 90,873,086 of NW_021703782.1, read as the reverse complement.
TGCCCCATCATCCTTGAATACTGTGTAATTCCTACAGACAAGGACATTCTCTTTCATAACTTCAGTACAACCATCAAAATCAGGAAATTAACACTGAGACATAAACTACCACTTAATTCACAGACTGCATTCAAGTTTAACTAGTCTTTCCAATAATGTTCCCTGTAGCAAAGGGATCCAATCGAGGGTCACTGGTTGTGTTTAGTTGTCATACCTCTTGAATCATCTTCAATCTTGAAGAGTCCCTCAGTCTTTTCTTGACCTACATGACCTTGTCATTGAAAGCTCACAGGCTATGCATTTTATAGAATGTCCCTCACTCTGGGTTCATCTGATATTTCTTCATAATTAGATTCGTATTATTTATCTTTGACAAAATAACATAGAAATGCTGCTGTGGTGCTTCTCACTGCATCCGGTCAAGGAGCACATGACGTTGATTTGTTCCATCACTGGTGATGTTAACTTTGATTACTTATGAAGTCTGCCAGGTTTCTCCACTGTGAAGAAAACTATTTTTTCCCTTTTTGTAGGAAATATTCTGTTCTCATCAAATTTTAACATCTAGTTTTAGCATCCAGTGATATTTCTTGGATGAATGAATCATTACTCTGATGATTGCCAGATGATGAATTTCTAATGCTTTTCCCTTTAAAATTTATTAGTTAGCTGTCTACTGTGAAAAAACGCTTTGTCCTCTCCTGTTTGTTTATTCATTTATTTATACAAGTATGGGCTCATGGATTCTGATTTTATTCAGTTGGTTATAATGTTGCTATTATTTTAAAATTAAACTTTTGAGATAATTTTAGATTCATATGCAGTTGTAAGAAATAATATGGCAAGATCCTTATACCCATAACCCAGTTTCCCCCAGTGGTGATAGCTTACAAAACCAGAGTATGACATCACAGTTGGGATATTGACATGGATACAGGCAAGGTACAGAATAGTTCCACCACCACAGGAATCCCTTGTGTTACACTTTTATAGCCACACTCATCTCCCTTACACCCATCCTGACCCCTAGCAACCACTAATCTGTTCTCATTTTGTCAGTCACATTTTAACTATTTTTTTCATATTCCTAAAAACTTCTCTACAACAACAGTTTCAGGGTTGGGGGCTGATACTTCCCAGAGTATTGAAGTGGTTGTTGTTGTGTGTGTCTGTGTATGCAATTTCCAGAGAGAGAGAGAGAGTTTTGTGATTATAAAAGCTACACAAACTTAATATTTCAAGGAATACAGAAATGAATAAAGTAAAAAGTAAGAATCTCTCCTGTAGGATGGAAGCTAGACCACAGATATTTGTTGAGCACGTTACCTGTCAAACAGACTTTCACAAAGTGATTTTATGTCTTGTTTTGTGCAACTTTCCATGTCTTCCCATTGGCATCAGGGGAGCCAGGCTTCAGGTTTGTTACTTGTTTTGCATCTTATCTCTTAACTTGCATCTTTCTTTCTGGAAAGGAATCTTATTTCACTTTGTGTTCTCCACCTCACATCACACAGTGCTAAATAGTATTTAATACTTGCTTGTCTAAATGAAAGAAAATGTGTGAGCCACAAGGAAAGGTATTCTTGACCAAGAAATGCTCCTTAGTTCCACAAGCCTGATAAAGGTTTCCCTTCATGTTTAAGAATATTGCAGTTAAAATTAAGAAAGAACAATGAAAAACCAAGGGCAACGCCTTTGAATAATACAACGTTTGTGCTTTCTGAGTGTCTTGTTTAACTTATTTTGATTTTTAATATTACCATATGTTGAATCTGTAATGTTATCTACAGCTTACAGAAGACATTCATATAATTTGTATTTTGATCTTTGCGATAACCTTGTTACACATGAGGAAACTGTGTCTCGGGGAAAATTGGAAGCCTAATATTTGCTGTCTAGAGAACTTTTTGAATCTAATTACCTATTCTTTATATTGTCATTCATAATTCCTCATATGTACTTATCTACCTTGGTCCTCCAAATTATGAGTTTCTTGATCAGTATGATGCATTACATTTAAAAATTCCTTTAAAGAACCCAGAACAGTAAAAGTTATAGGTAAAATGAGGTCATGAGCAGGCGCATGGATTGTTCTGTGTTGGGTTTACATTGTTGCAAGTATGCCTATATCGCAAGCTAGGTTATAAATTCTTTGAGAGTGAGATAATCTTATATTTTCCACCTCCTTTTAATGATTCATATCGCTAGAACAAAACTAAAAATAGGGTGCCATTTACTAAATGGTTCTTGACTGAGGACTGTAAGACCATAATCAGGTGTTGTCATTGTTATTACTATCACTTGTTCTTTAATTTATTCATCCAGAAGGACTTTTTTGAGGCCCTCTGTATACCCTTAGGATACTGCTGTGAAGGAGATTTGCAAGATCTTTAATGGAGCTTGAAATTTAGTAAGAGTGAGGGAGATAAGGGAGAGAAATAAGTAAGTTAAAAGTAAATTACAAGTTGTATTAAGAGCTATGAAGGAAATTATCACGACACAGAAATTGAAGATAAAAGAGATAGAGAAGGCGGGGAGAGGAACTACCTTTGAAAAGAGAGTCTAGGAAGGCTCCCTATTAGGACAGGAATTGTCCTCTCAAAGCCCTCACCTTGAGCCTGAATTGCACAAAGGTGTGGCTCTGTCAAGCTCTTGAACGTGAACCCACTTTGGTAACCAGGACACATCAAAACAACCCATTAGAGAAATGGACATGAATCCAGCATAGGTAGATAGGAATTCCAGGCAAGACATGTAAATGCTTGGTGAGAGAATGCATGCATTTTGGAAAGAAGGGCAGTAGAGACTGTGAGAATGAGGCTTGTAAGGCAGTAAGTATGGTGTCTTGAGTGATTTTGAAAGTCATTTTATGATGAGAAATATGGAGAATGAGTTAAAGGACTTACATAAGGGAGTGACACAGTCTGATTTATGCTTCTGAATAAACTGAAGAGGAGGAACCCTGGAGGCAAAAGACAAGATCAGAGGTTGTCACTTTAATGAAAGATGAAGATGGTCATGGAGGTGTAGAGAAGGAGGTGGAAGGATTTGAGAGGTGTGCGGGACCTAGTGATTGTGTAATGAGGTCATACCTCAGGTTATGACCTGGGCCTCCGGACAGATGGGGATGTGATATGGTGAGATTAAGGAACATGGGATGAGGAGCAAGTTTACAGAAAGAAGATATTGAGTACATTTTGAAATATCTGAGCCACCCGAGGAGAACTTTGAAGTAGGGAAGTGCCTTTGTGGTACATGAAGCTCAGGATGCATCTCTGGACTGAAGATCTAGATTTTGGAGTCTGTAGTCTTCTGCTGTCATCCTGCCACATCTTCCTCAAGATAGGAAACACAGAGCCTTTGATCTGTTTGAATAGGAAGAAAGAAAAGGAAGGAAATGGGGAGGAATAAAAGAGCAGAACTTAATATCTGAAAATATTATCTAGAAACATGTGGAGATGTTTCTTTTTCACAAAATAAAGTTAACTATATATAGTATATTTGGTGGGTGTTCTTTTTACTTGATAGTACATTACAGAGATAGATACAAGGTTGATAACTATGTATCTGCCTTGCTGTGTAGTTCGGGTAGAGATGTTTAGAGCCTATTAATATCTTATTTTCTCCTCCTTCCTGGGCTCTGGGAAAACTAAAGTTCTTTTAGGCAGGTCCAATGTGACTAATTTTAGCCAGTAGACTGTGAGTGGATGTGACAAGTGTCATTTCTGGGCTGAGGAAGTAAAAAACCGCTGTGCTACTCTCCAGATCTTTTTCCCCCCTGAAAGCCAAGCACAGAGATGTGAACATGAAAAGAGTGAAGTCCATCAGCTTGGGACCTTGAGTGACTCTGTAGAGCAAAATCCCTGCCAACTCATAATGAATGTATAGCATGATCAAGAAGTAAACATTTTCGGTGTTTATGGTGAGATTTTGTGGTTCATTCGTTACTGCAACATAACCTAGCTTTAATACTAATAAATAGTATTAAATTTTGATGAATGTTAGGTTTCTAATTTTTTGTTTTTCTGGACCATAGGGAATGTACATTTAAATTTTACCTTTTGTAGACAATACAAAAATACATTTCAAAAAATCATACCAGTTTATAGTCCTGCATATATGAGAACATTTTTTAATCTGTATTTTACCAATACTGGATGCTACCAATCTTTGAAGTTTCTTTAGTTAAAAGAAGTTTGGATGAAAATTCCCCAAATACTTGGATATAAAGAATTCCTATATAACGTGAGTAAAAGAAGAAATCTCAAGAGAAAATTTAAAATATTTTGAACTAAATAAAAATTAATATACAACTTATCAAAATTTGTGGGATGCAGTGAAAGCAGTGCTTAGAGGGAAATTTATAGCGGTGAATGTGTATATTAGGAAAGATGAAAGATCTGAAATCAATCATCTAAGCTTCTACCTTAGGAAACTAGAAAAAGAAGGGCAAATTTAAACCAAAGTAAGTAGAAGAAAAGAAATAATAACATTGGGACAATGAAAAAAAATCAGAAGAGAAAATCAATGAAACCAAAAGCTGATTCTTTGAAAAGATCAATAAATTGATAAGCCTATAATCAGACTAAGAAAAAAAAGAGGAAACAAGTTACAAATATCAAAATGAAAAAGGGGATATCACTATAGATCTCATTGACTTAAAAAGGATAATAAATACAATGAACAGCTCTATGCTCATAAATTTGATAATCTATATGAAATGGGTCAATTCCTTGAAAGACAATATGCCAAAACTCACACAAGAAGAAATAGACAATCTGAGTAGGTCTGTATCTATTAAAGAAATTGAGCAAAGGGAGTACTACTTAGCTCATTCTATGAGGCCAGCATTGCCCTAATAAAACCAAGTAAGACATTACAAGAAAACTAGAGACCAATGTCTTTCATGAACATAGATGCAAAAATTCTCAATAAAATATTGAATAAATATAGTAAATGGAATCTAACGATGTATAAAAAGAATTATACACCACAACCAAGTAGAATTTATCCCAGGTATGTAAGGCTTGTTAAACATTAAAAAAAAAAAATGCATCACACCAACAGGCAAAAAAAGAAAAATCACAATCATGTGAACGGATGCAGAAAAAGAACAAAATCCAGCACCCACTCATGGTAAATAACTCTCAGTAAACTAGAAATAGAGGGAACTTCCTCAACTTGGTAAAGAATATCTACAAAAAAGGGAAAACTAACATTATACTTAATGGTGAGAAACTCAAAGCTTTCCCACTAAGATCAGGTACAAGGCAAGGATATCCTCTCTCACCAGTCCTTTTCAGTATGATACTGGAAGTTCTAGCTAATGTACTAAGACAAGAAAAATAAAGCATATACAGGTGAGGGAGGAAGAAATATAAAGGTCTTTGTTTGCAGATGGTATGATTGTCTTCATAGAAAATCTGAACAAATCAACAAAACACTGAAACTAATAAGCAGTTATAGAAAGGGTATAAGATGTAAGATTAATGTGCAAAAGTCAATCACTTTCCTGTACATCAGCAACGAACAAGTGGAATTTGAAGTTAAAAACAACACCATTTACATTAGCACCAAAGAAAATGAAATACTTAGATATAAATCTAACAAAACATGGGCAAGATCTATACAAGAAAAACTACAAAATTCTGATAAAAAGTCAAAAAGAACTAAATAAATGGAAAGATATTCCATGTTTGTGTATAGTAACTCAATATTGTTGGGTGTCAGTTTTTCACAAGTTGAATGCAATCCCAACCAAAATTCCAGCAAGATATTTTGTAGATATTAACAAACAGATTCTAAAGTTTTTATGGAGAGGAAAGAGACCCTGAATAACCAATGCAATAATGAAGAACAAAGTTGGAGAACTGACACTATCCAACTTCAAGATTTACTGTGGAGCTATGGTCATCGAGACAGTCTGGTATTTGTGAAAGACTAGGCAAGTAGATCAGTGGAACAGAATAGAGAGCCTAGAAATAGACCCACGCAAATAGAGTCCACTGATCTTCAACAGAGATTTCTTCCAATACAATGGAACAAAGGTAGTCTTTCTAACAAATGATGCTGGAACAACTGGATATCCACATGCAAAAACATGAATCTAGGCACAGACCTTACACTCTTTACAAGAATTAACTCAAAATGGATCAAAGACATTATGTAAAAAGCAAAACTATAAATCTCCTGGAAGTTAACAAAGGAAAAAAATTTAATGACCTTGAATTTGGCAGTGATTTTTAAGATACAACACCAAAGGCATGGTCCATAAAAGAAATAATTGATAAGCTAGACTTCATTAAAATTAAAAGCATCTGCTCTGTGAAAGATACTGTCTAGAGAATGAGAAGACAAGCTGCAGATTGGGTGGAAATACTTGCAAAAGACACATCTGATAAAGGGCTGTTACCCAAAATAAACAAAGAACTCTTAACATTCAATATAAACAATGCAATTTAAAAATATGGGCAAAAAACCTGAACTGGTGGCTCACCAAAGAAGATATATAGATGGCTCACCAAAGAAGATATATAGATGGCATACGAAAAGATGCTCAACATCATATGTTATTAAGGAATTACAAACTAAAAGAACAAGATACCACTATAAACCTATTAGAATGGCAAAATTTAAAACACTGACAACATCAAATGCTGGCAAGGATATGGAGCAGTAGGAACCCTCATTCATTGCTGGTGGGGATGCAATGTGGTACAGCCACTTTAGAAGACAGTTTGGTGGTTTCTTACAAAAGTAAACATACTGTTACCTTCCAGCATCCAGCAATTGAGATCCTTGGTATTTACCCAAAGGAGTTGAAAATTCATGTCCACACGAAAATGCTGCACATGGATTTTTATAGCAAGGACAACACTTTTTTGTTCTTTAGAAGCCATGTTGTTTGGATGGTTCTTGGAGGTACCAACTTAGAGCTTTCTGAAATCTGAAGAAAGTATTTTATGGTCACAAACTTAGCTTCATCTTTAGACCATGTTTTCCTGACAGTGCCCTCAATTTGTTCTTTGCCCAAAGCCATTTTTACTTAGCATTCTTTACCATTTTTAGAAATTGACAGTTTTCAAACCAAACAATTCCTGGATCGTTTATATTTAACAGTCCTTTCTTTAGCTCATCTCTCTCGTTGCATTTTACTATAAATGTCAAAAAAAAAAAAAGCACAAGCAAAACCTCCAATACTATATCTGGAAATCTCCTTAGTTAAACCACCCAGCCTATAGGTACATTTTTTATTTTTCCACGTTACTTTAGGTATTAGTGTTACTAAACTTTCTGCCACTGTTTAAAAAGGATCCCCTTTTTTCCAGTTTCCAATACCATTTTTCTCACTTTCTCTTAAGTCTTCACCAGCAGCAGCCTTGAAGACCATATTTATGATGCTAGTTTTGGAAATCTCACATTGTTACTTCTTTGGTGTTATTAGAATATATTATCGAATCATTTCTTCTGCTGGGGTCCCCTAAGTTCAATCCTGTGCCTATCCTCACAGGGCTTACAGTTAGAAAGGAGGACAGCCATGGGAAGAGTAATTAATATGAATGAGATGAATATTATAGGGGACTCAGCCTTGTCTGAGAATGGGGGTGAGGTAGCAAACAAGGCTTCTCTGAAAAAGTAACTTTCAAGTTTACAGCTGAAAGGTGTGTAGAAGTTATCTAGGTGAAAGGGGGGCATGGAAAGGTTAATGGAAAGTCATGTATAGAAGTTTTAAAGCATGCCCTTAAGTATTTGAAAGATTGTATATATGGAGCATGAAAAAAAAGGGGGGCTAGAATTGGGATGATAATTAAGAGCTATATTATCTGATAGGCAGAACCCTATCATTCATGCTAAGGAGTTTTTCCTTTAATCTAAGGGCAATGAGCCACTCAGTGGTTTCAAGGCAGGGAGGGAAACCATGAGCTCTACAGGTTCCAAAGCTTGCTAATTGGATAATAGTTTAGATGGGGGCATGAGTGGATGAAAGGAGACCAGTAGGACGCTACTAATGTATCTGAGGTGAAAAATGATGTTACCTTAGACTAGGGTGTTGGTGGTGGAGATGGAAAGAAGAGGGACAATTTGAGATATATGTAAGAGATAAAAACAACCAAGATTTAGTAATTTGATGGGATGTATTTTGTAAGGGAAAACGAAATAATAAAGAAAATTCTCTTGCCTCTGGATTAAGCCTGATAGTGGTGCCATTTACTAAGATAGGAAAACTTAGATAAGGAACAGATTTGGAGTGAGGGTAGGCAGAAGAATATGAGTTCACTTATAGATGTGTTTGGTAGTTGCTACCTCTGATATCTTCAAGGAGATCTGTTTACCCCTGATTGCAGGGCTGAGTGTGTGTCAATAAGTTTTCCTTATTAAAACATATCAATTTTATATTGGTTATAGTCCCTTCTCACTATTAATGTATTGACATTTCATCTATTTCTTGATTAGCTTTGGTAGAGGCTGTCAAATATATTAGTATTTTCCAAGCAACAGCTGTTGAGTTTTGTTATTCCTCCTACTGTATTCTTATACGTGAATTCAGTAATTCTTGATCCTATTTTTGTTCATTCTTTTCTTCTCATATCCTTGCCTTATTTTAGGACACATGAGTTGAATGCTTCATTCATGTAAAAATTTATACATTTTAAAGATGTGAATTTACCCTGAATCCTGAATTCAGATTTGGAAGAATCTATTAGATTTTGTTTAATTTAAAATTAGTTTACTGTGTAAAATTTAAATGACCATTTCACAGAGAATAATAGAAAAAAGAATCATATATTCAGAATAATCATATCCATATATATGGATAAATTGAGCATATTTTAGTTTTGGAAGTGCTATGGGAAATAGAAGAATACTAATTTTTCACTGCATTCAATTATACAAGTATATTGAGCAGAAACAGCATGATAGACTTCAAGTGTCACCTATACTAATGAGGCATTGGCCCCACCCAGGCCATTAAATAGGACGAGTTCCAGGACTCACCGTTATGACAAGGCAAACCTAAGTAAAGCCCAATGTCATTGTCTCTACTGGAGATATTTTCTCTCCTTGATGACCAGAGCACAGGTCCCTAGAAGAAGCAGACTGGTGCAATACAGTGGCTCTCAACTTTATCAGAGGCAGTGCCTACCTTTGTTAACAATTTTTTGTTTAAAAAATTATTGGGACTTCCCTGGTGGCACAGTGGTTAAGAATCCGCCTGCCAATTTAGGGGACACGGGTTCGAGCCCTGGTCCGGGAAGATCCCATATACCACAGAGCAGCTAAGCCCGTGCACCACAACTACTGAGCCTGCACTCTAGAGCCCGTGAGCCACAACTACTGAGCCTGTGTGCCACAACTACTGAAGCCCACACGCCTAGAGCCCATGCTCTGCAACTGCAACAAGAGAAGCCACCGCAATGAGAAGCCCGTGCACCGCAACGAAGAGTAGCCCCTGCTCGCCGCAACTAGAGAAAGCCTGCGCACAGCAACAAAGACGCAACGCAGCCAAAAATAAATAAATATATTTTTAAAAAAATTATTATTATCCTGAAATGAGAGTCTTAGGTAATGCAATCTACCTAATTCATAATTTTTTAAAAAGTCAATATTCTTAATTCTCTAACTAATATAATGGAAAACATATGAAAGGAAACTAATTTACAGTAAAGTGATGCTTCATATGTAAATGCTCAGAAAGGCACTACAGTAGAGGAAATAAGGAGGTAGTCAGATGTTTGCATTACTTATGTTGAGTAAGTTCAGATTTAAGAGAGATAAGACACTACAACCAGATATCGTAAATCCCAACAGTAATGCAATCAGTGAAGTCCATTTAATTTAATTGCATTAAATGCAGTATCACATTATTTAAAGGTCAATGAAATGATTAAATTGCAGTGAGCCTTCTGAGATTTCCTGGGGTTTGCTACATGGGCCAAAACTATCCCCTCCCTTTTATAGTTTGGAGCCTCCTGGTGGCAGTTGCTCTGCTCCAGCTTAATACTAATGGGAAGAATTCCAGATCCTATACTTTCAATTCTCCTTTTTACTGAATTGTAACATCTTATTGGTTCCCTCGTTAATTAATGAGCTTAGTAAAATCTTTGCCATGTATTATTTTATTTTTGTATGAGAGTCGTGATTTTATCTCCTAAAAAATAACCACTTAGCACTATCATCCCCTCAAAAAACCATGTTGTATTGCACAAATTGCTGAGAGACCTGGTGGGTGGGAAGAGGCTGAGGGTCTGGGTTGGAGGAGGTACGTCAGAACCACAGACAGCAGCAGGGCACGCTGCAAACACACAAAAGAGCAAGGCAGGACTTGTTACTTAACATCTAGGCAGAAGCCACTGTCTAATCCTCAGACACCAGGTAGGATAAGCCTGGAATCAATGCAAGTTTCAGAGATAGACCCACTTCATTTTTCCAATGCCATGATATCCATGAGCTTCCCCTCCCGCCCCCATACCTAGATGCCTCAGGCAAGAAGTTTCCAAGATAAGATAAAGAAAATGGAGTGCGGAGCAAAGTTTTCCAGGGGAAACTTAGTTAAGCTTCAATAAACTAAATTTTCAAGTAATTTTCAAAGTTACTCTGCATGAGTGAGATTGATTTTTTTTCCTACCACTGAATGGAAATAGGACCTCAGAAGATCGAATTCAGTTATAAAGAAATAAAGTTACATTTTTGCACCTCCAAGATGTAACTATAAATTTTAATCTCATCAGGCAAAAATTGGATCATGGCATACTTATTGCCTCATAATCTGTTTTTCTCCCTTATTCAGGGCAACATTCATGCATATGCATACACACGTATCTCAACTTTTAAATTGCTGCATAATATTCCATTGTGTGCATGAACTGTAATTAAAATAATGCTTGGTGAACATTTAAGTTTTTATAATTTTTCTTTCATAAAAAGTGCTGGAATCTTTTGTATCTTTGCACGCTTGTCTAATTACTTCCCTAAGATAAATTTCTAGAAGTGAAATTGCTGATACAACAATTGAATATGTGCACTCAATTTTTGATTCTGCTTACTGGATGTCCTTGAAGATTTCCGGTCATTAGAGAGCCCATTCCCCATGCCTTCACTAATAATGGTCCTAAGCAGTCTCTTCATTCTTAACCAAATTGACATGTGTTTAACAGTTTCTCACTTTAATTTTAGTTTATTTGTTTACTGGTGAGATTGACCTTTTTTTCATAAGTTTCTTATTTTTCTTTGCACACCCTTTTTCTATTTTTTTATGAGTTATTGGTCACTTTAATTTGGAAGTTGTTACACTAACCCTTTGTCTTTCTTATATATGGTGAATGTTTTTCCTACCTTTGAATGTAATGTCTTTGGCTACATTCATTTTTCCCTTAATAAATTCCATATTATTTTCATTTATGGTTTCTGTATTTTGTGACAAGATTAGAAATGCTTTGTCCTCCCCCCATTTTATAAATATATCTGATATTTTGTTTCATTTATTTTGTGCTTGTATTATTTTTAGTGGTTAAATATTAACAATCTTACTGCAATTTTTAAGTATATGGTAAGAAGTGAAGATATACCTTTATTTTTCCCAAGAAGAAAGTCAATTTTTCTAACATCAGTTGCGGAGTTGTTCATATTTTTGTGTATGTGTGTGTATATATATATATATATATATATATATATATGCTTTATAAATATATGTGCATATGGAGAAAGAGAAAGGATGAGAAAGAAAAAGTAGCCTGTTGATCTCAACTCTTTTAGTTAAATAATTTATATATAATAATTTAATATTTTAATTATTACAGTGTTAAATGTTTTAGTGTAAGACATGGAAACTTACTTATCCTATTCCTTTGTGTCAATATTTTTGTAAGTATTCTTACACATTTGTTCTATTTACAATTTAGAATTAATGTGTCAAATCCCAAAGTAACTTGAAAAGCATGTGAGTTCTTTGCTAGATACACAGATCTATATTTTCTTTCTAATAAAATTTGTGACTGGTATATTTAATTTAATATATCATAAACTATTCTCTTTTACATTAGGTATCCCATTAGGATGGTTTGCCATAGTGTCCCATTATGATTGTGAATTTGGCCAAATGTAATGCGTATGGCTTAGATGGACATTGTTGGGCTTTTTTTTTTTTTTTTTTTCAACTTGATAACAGTATTTTTTGTTTGTTTGAATTTAGACTTCTCCAAATGTTAGTGTTTCCAAGACTGCTGTTTTTTTTCTTTATTCATTTTCCAGCTCTATGTTATTTTGTCTTGGGCATACAGTTTATAAACAGCAAAAAGCTTGGTTTTGCTTTACTATTCATTCCATGAGGTTTTGTATAATAGAGTTATTTAGTTGATTCTCTTTATTTTTCTTTACTATGCTTTTGTATATCCTTATTTTTCTTTTTCTAATTTGCCATCTTTAAATTACTTTTTTAATCTCTTTGAAGTTATATATTTCAAAATATTTTTCAAAACATTTTAACTTCTATCAATGAAAAGAATATATGTATTTCTCTTTTTCAAGTTCAGAAATTTAGCAGTTTTACTTCCTACCCTTTTCTCCAAAATTCCTCATATACTAAAAAAAACTGCATATTTATTTCCAGATCCTCTTTCTCATAATGCAGTTTCTCTTTGAAGGATCTTTGCTAACATAGGCCAACAAGTCCTTAGAAAATGGTACTTTGCTGGTTATATAGCTCATTAGTTTTTTTTTGTACTATGTCTTCCTCTCTCTATAAATTTTTATGCTGAATCATTTTTCTTTTTGCTCCCATGAATGATTTTTTTCTTCCAGGAGGCGTACCTTGTGATTGCTTGTATGTGTTAAAACATGTTTCATTTTCCCTCTCACGTGAACATTTTTTGGCCAAGTTTACAGTTCTTGGGTAATAATCTTTTTTCTTAAGAAAATTTTAAACATTGCTCAGCTGTCTCTAGCATTGATTGTTACAGGAGTGATAAATGATGCCAATCTGGAACATTATTATAGTGTAGGATTTAATGTTTATTTTGGAATTCAGAAATCAGGAATCTCTATCTTAGTATCTATCATTTTTCTAAATGTCTCTTGTAGGCTTGAGAAGAAATAATGTTCTCTAATGGTTGAATGCAAAATGTAATGTTTTCTTTAGATCAAGCATATTCATTATATTTTAATGTCTTTGATATTTTGCTGTTTTCTGCTTTTCCTGTCAATAATCAAGAAAGCTGTGTGGAGGCCTACTTTGATAGTGCATTTGTCACTTTTTCCTTGGGGGTTCTATCCATTTCTTCTTTATGTATTTTGAGACTATTTTATTAGTGTTTATGTTTAAAAAGATCTTCCTAGTGAATTAAATCTATCATTATGTAGTGGTTTTTGTTATCTCTAATAATGCTTTTTAACTTGTGTTTTTAAATTTGATATCGAATGCTTCTTTACCATTTCTCCTCAGGATTCAGTGAGATTTTCTGATGTAAACCTCAATCAACTCAGAGAAAATTTCTTCTATTATTTCTTTCCTGTGCTCTCTAGTCTCCTGAAAGATCTAATCATATAGATGTTGGACCATCTTCCTCTATTATTCATGTTAGTGAGTATTCCTCTTATCATTTACATAATGTCTGTTTTTGTTCTAAATTCTGTAATAATTCCCACTAGAATGGAAGCTCCATAGGAGCAGGGGTTTGTTTGCTCCTTGTATACCCAGTGTCTGGATGTGAGCCAGAACAGAGAGCAGAGGAGGTGCTTAAATAATATTTATTGAATAGCTGAGTGAATTCTTGGTGTGCTTGTTCTAATTTGTTTTCAGCAGTCTAGTGTCCATTCTGCTATTTCTGGCCTCTATTATTTATTTTTTAATTTGATAAATCATCTTTTTTCCCCTACAGGAACTCATTCTTGTTCTCTGATTAATCCTTTTCCCATAGCCCCCATGTTAGTTCTATGCATCCCTATAGTCTATTAAATTGCTCTGAAAATACACATTGTGATTTTCTTTAAAGTTTTTCCTGGTTTTGCTAACTCTATGTCTCCAAGAGGATGAGCTTAGGCACTAAGCTAGTGATCCTCTTTATTGCAGGGTACTTTGATGAATATATATTTTCTTTTCTTTTTTTTCTTTTTTTCTTTTTTTTTTTTTTTCAGTACGCGGGCCTCTCACTGTTGTGGCCTCTCCCGCTGCGGAGCACAGGCTCCGGACGCGCAGGCTCAGCGGCCATGGCTCACGGGCCTAGCCACTCTGCGTCATGTGGGATCCTCCCAGACTGGGGCATGAACCCGTGTCCCCTGCATCGGCAGGCGGACCCCCAACCACTGCACCACCAGGGAAGCCCTGATGAATATATTTTTTATCAGTGAAGGGTAAGCTTGATCTGAGCCCTTTCAGTGACTGTACATGTCATTTTTTTGGCCTCACCAGTATGGCTCAATCTGATTGGCTACTTACTGGAGGAGTCTGAGAACAAGTTTTTCTCTGGGTATGGTTAATGAATGGAGATTCTAGAATTCACGCAGTGTCAATTTCCAATCAGGAATTATTGAACTTCACTGCCACTCTGAAGACCCTCTAAGTCGTACTATTAAGAAGAATAGAGTTGAGGAGGAAAAGAAGTCAACATTTAAAGCTTTGAAGGCACAAGATTTCTTAATGAAGATAACTTAATGCTGGGATAGAGTGTGCAGATGCAACTCCACTCTTTAAAGACAGAGTACCTGAAAGAGAGGTGCCAGTGGACCTCTCCAAGGCAGCCAAGTTCTGACTCTGAATTGCATTTCTAATTATTCACTGACAGGCTCTGCCCACACAGATATTCTTTCCCCCTTTTGGTTACAGACCCTGAGGTGGAGTGTACACACTACTTGGTGTAGATTGAGGAGAAGAGAGACATCTAGTGGTAACCTGCAACTAGGAGGACTGTTACCAGAGACAAAACTTGGTACCAAAAATCTGAGACAGAACTCCTGGAGTGACATTCCATTAAATATTGAGTTGACTGTGTTTGCCTCTCAGGAGTTTGCCCATCTGCCAGCATCAAGTTCAGTAAGGAGAGTGGAGGGGGCTGTGGTTGTCCACCTGGAAGATATCCAGAAGCATATGACAAGGGTGATTTACAATGTCCCCAGTAGAAGAGAGAGGGACAGCTAGGTTGTAAGTAAAAAGAACTTCTGGGATCCCCACTTAATAGAAGAATTTTCTTGTGTGTGTGTATATATGTGAGTGTTGGAGGTGTAATTTTGAAAAGAGGGGCAGGGAGACATAGTCAGAAATTATTAGTCTATGTAAATCATTTTAGCGTCCCACCTTACCCAGGAGAAAGCTGTCTCACTTGGCTATTCCCCTTCTACTTCTCTCTGAGGAGCATTTTTCTCTGCCTCACTAGCTCCTGGAAAGAGTGAAAGGGGCCAGAAAACCCTAACTGGAGATGGGAGATGAAGAGGGGAGAAGACCTCAGGGGAAAAGATATGAAGTTGATCTCCATAATAAGAGAAAAGGCACGGGTTTTGAATTGGGTACAATTTCTTTCTTTTTTGTTTTGAGTTGTGTGTTTAAGATTGACATTTTAAAAAATTATTATTTTTGGCTGTTTTGAGCGTGCTGCCTTGAGGGTGACATCATCCAGGAACCAAGTCCACTTGTGTCCAAGATTCATAATAGTCACAGCTTCCGTTCTTGCTGCCATATCCCCATTGCTGCTTATACCTAACTTGAGTTCAGAATTCTGGCTCTTTCCAGAAATGGTTCTCTAAGCCTCGGCACATGAACCTCTGACTCTGACTTCTCTGCCTCCATCATAAGAAGAACCTGACTGTTGACTCCCCAGCTTATCAATTTGGCCCATCTCCAAACTGTTCCTGGAAAATCCAGTCCCAATCCTCTCTTTCCTATATTCTGCTCCAAGTGTTTTTGTTCAAACAGTTCTGTCAGCTCTGCGAGGCAAGAGGCATATTCCTATCCCATTGTTTTGTAAAGCTTTATATTCCCTTTTATTAGTCCCCAAAGTGAATCTTTTCTAAAAAGCACTCTTGGTATTTTGTTATTCCTACAGGAATCTCATACTAATTTCTTTGTTATTACAATCTGGTTGTTCCATAAATAGATTACTTCTAATCTGTTATTTGAAACAGATTCCTATTAGCACAAAGATTGTATTTATTGCATAACATCATGCCTATGTGTGATATCCTGTAAAAGAAATCTACAAAGAAAGATATCTTTGTTTGCTTCCTTTCCCCACACCACCCTACACTCTGCTTTACAGTAAGGCGATGCTGGGGATATTTGCACCAATATTGAGTATTCCTTTTCGATATCTTCAATTTAATACCAGTGGGGAGGGAGATAGTCACAGGTATTCAGAAAAAAATTCACTTCTCTCCCGGCAAACAAAACCTCAGTGGTAAAGCCAAACACAGCAGGTGAATTCATTTGAATAAAAAGCTGATGGACCATTTTAACATCAAGCCCGTGAAGGGTTACACGGTATTGGGACCAGCTGCTTTCACTCACCCTTGTTAAAAGCAGGAACAGGCTGCGGATAGTATGGAGCTACCAAACAGAGGAAGCCTTGGCTTTGGAGATGAAGTCTGAAAATTCATCCTCTGAAAATGAAAAAAAATGAAGCTTCTAGTTTCTGTGTACAAGCGCTCAATAAAAAAGCAGAGTACTTTTGCTGCTGAGATATTTCAAGACCTTCGGCTAAACATCCAGGTATGTCCCATGTTTAATCAAGAAAACCAGTCCTGAATCTGTAACTGGCGTATAATCGAAGTAATTGTAATGTGTTGGTAGGATGGTAGTCTATGTGGAGTCTAGAAATCGGCAGCCAAAGAGTGAGTCATTTATCTCCAACCCAGTTTGGAGATGGGACCACACCGACTGGAATGAGAGGAGTGGAGTCTTGATATGAGTATCTCTATGGGGAGACGCCAGGGAGTTTTTCATACTGCTTTGTTCTGGTTCAATGCTCACTGAGAAACCTTTCTTTTAAAATTTTCGGTGTTTACTTGTATGCTGTTTTATGTGAGTTATGTTTTTACGTTGACTGTTTTGAAAAATAGAAACACTTGGAGACTGACTCTTCATTTCACTTACCTAACAACTGTTTTGGGCATGTATTTTCTTCCAGTCTGTTTTCTACGAATATGTATTATAATGGTGTGCAAGCCATTTTGTTTTCTGTTTTTTCATTTAACATTCTATAAGAAGCATGCCTCATACAGCTAAATTATATTCATAATCACCATTTTAAATATCGCCACACAAGTATCGTAGACTTGTTTGTATATACAGCACAAAAGAATTAAATACAAAATTTTTGCACCACGGGCTTCCCTGGTGGCGCAGTGGTTGGGAGTCCGCCTGCTGATGCAGGGGATACGGGTTTGTGCCCTGGTCTGGGAGGATCCCACGTGCCACGGAGCGGCTGGGCCCGTGAGCCATGGCCGCTGAGCCTGCGCGTCCGGAGCCTGTGCTCCGCAGTGGGAGAGGCCACAACAGTGAGAGGCCCGCGTACCGCAAAAAAAAAAAAAAAAAAAAATTTTTGCACCAGCATGTGAAAAGCTTGACATTAGAGGTTGTCCATGCCAGCATGACTCTCACCTGTGCCTGAGGCTGCACTCCCTAAAGCAGTACAGCAATACCTTTTCATCAGTGTAAGAATGGGTACCCAAGGTCTGTCTCCAAACTCATTCTGGGGTTCTCTGCCCACCTATTCATCTGGGTTTGGTGATGAGTTTGGACTAGGGGCTGGTCTTTTTGGTTTAGCATCTCCCCAAGACAGTGCCTTTCAGATTTCTGCTCTCACTGACAAATCTCCAAGCTACCATGACCCTTGCAAGATACAGGCTTTTGGAATACTGAGCCCAGTGGAGCCCAATGCGCAACACCTTACCTTGTGGCAAAGAAAAGCTCAGACAAGAGCACTTGGAAAATAAAAGTATTTTTACTTGTGAAGTTTTTCGAGTTACTCCACACTTTAACAGAGCTGGGCTCCCCAAATAACCGAGGTTAAATTAGCTTTTTCATGGCAGAAAAACATGTTTCTTCACTTGATTGTCATCTATAAATAAAGGTTTACATACATGTGTCGGCATCAGTCTTGTAAAAGTCAAGGGTAAAACTGTTTTGATTAGAGAGTTAACCTAAAGGAAAGGGCTCAAGGCTTCCTGTATTTGGAGGAGCAGTGCTAGGCAGGGTGTTCTTGCCTTTAAAAAAAAAAAAAAAAACTTAATCAGAATGCACAGAGGAGTTTTTTCTCCTCTGGCTGAAGTTTGTGATGTGCTTAGTGGTAATACTGGCAGCTGGGCCAGTTTTGCTTTCTTATTTGTCTCAGAAAGAAACTGGACAGAAGCATGCAAAGATGCTATTGGAGGACAAAGAAGAGACAAACCACATTGGCTTCTTGGTTAATCTGTTGCTAGAACATACTGCCAAACAAGCGATCACAAAATATCAGTTCCATGTAACAGTGAGCATTTATCTCACATTCTGTGGGTCCTCTGAGGGTCAGCTGATCAAAGCCAGACTCAGGTCAGCTCACTGGAGAAGTTCTGCTCCGTGAGTTTCTCTTGCTCCTACTGGGACAGGCTCAGACATGTTCTTCTCATAGCGATGTCAGAAGTTTGTTTAAAGGGACATGGACCTGGCAGGTTATCATCTCTGCTTCTGTGTTATTGGCCAAAGGAAGGCACAAAGCTGACCTCAAAGTTAAAGTGTGAGAAAGTATACTTTGCGCGTGATGAGGCCATGGCAAAAATGTAAATGCAGAAAATGGTGAAGCATTGTGAGCACAAATGCAACCTGTCACACTGAGGGTAAGGGAAGACTTCTTGTGAAAGGGGCAAATGAATTTATCCCAGGAGGATGAGAGAAGAGTAAACTTAGGGTTTTGGAATGACATTGCAACAGAAGGAGGGGAGACAAGTATAGTGGACGAGCATGATGTTTGGGAAAATAGAAGTAATTAACTGAGGTGCAGGGAATGTGGGAAGGTGATTGCAGATGAAATTCTAGAGATAGGATGAGGGCAGACCATGAAGGGCCTTGTGTACAAAATAAGGGAGCTTAAATAATTATAGAGCCACAGAGAGCCATTGAAGAGTCTCAGGTTTGTCTTTGATAAAGGTCCTTATGGCAGAAGTATGTAGGAAAAATTAGCCTGGTCCAGAAAGGTGTTAGGGAGACTATTGAAGGAGATGTCATAAGATCTTGAATTAAGGCAGTGGAGGTGGGGATGATGGGGAGGAAAAGGATATCAACAAGGTGGACGTTACAAGACTTGATGATCTAGTTGTTGGGATTATAAAAAGAGGCCTTGCTTCTCAAACCTTGCTACTCAGGGGTCATCCACAGACCATCAGGATCATCCTCACCTGAGGAACTCATTTTCTGATTTGGACAGTGTAGGAGGCATGGGGGTAGATGTTTAGTTCAGCCTGGGGCCTGTTGTGTTCAAGTCTCCATGGTTTGTTCTGGTGGAGATGTCCAGTCTACAGTTCTGGGTCTCAGGAAAGAGGTCTGGGACTTGAATCTGTGAATTTGGATGAGGCTACCCAGAGAAAGGGTTTTCAACCCAAATAACTGAGCGCTGAAGTCAGATCCTCGATGCAAGGAGTGAGCTAAAGAATAAGAAGAATCATCTGACGGATAGGAAGAAAACCAGAAAGGTGGTATGATGAAACCCAGGGAGGAAAGGTGATCTGCAGAGTCTAAAGCCATAGAGAGATTATGTGAGATTTTTAAATAAAAGGATCTATTGGGCTTAGAAACCAGCAGGTTATTGGTAACATTGATGAGGATAATTTTAGGTGAATGTGGGGTTAAGTGGCTCAGCTAAGATTACCCACGATATTTAAATGGAAAATCTGAGACTCAGACCAGGGTTTGGACTCCAATTCAGTTTTCATCCTGTGCACCTCAGCTATTGATCTACTTCTGAAGATAAATTAATATATTGACAACTTACCCACAGAAGCCTTTGTGGGAGGGAGGAGAGAGAGCAAAGATGCATAAATGACAGTTTATCAAAAAAATATCTGGTAAGTTTGTTAGGTCAAAGCTCTTGGGAGTCCTGATAGCCTCTAGTTGAACAGATATGTTTGGGCTCCAGGTTAGGCAAAGCCATGGATTCCCTTCAGCCTGGATCCCTGGTGACACCAGCAGTCTGTGAGATGTGCCAAGACGTTGTCACTCTGTAATTTCCTCAGAGTTACAGGGACATCAAAGGAGAGGTCCTTTCTTTTTACCCTACGCACCTGGAGGTTTTGACTAGTACGTCAGGGAAGAAGGGAATATGCAATGTTGGCCCTTAGCTTTTCCACTCTTCCTTTGCAAAAGTTCTTCCTTTTTCCATGTGGGTGATAAATCCTGTAACTAATAAAATGTCAAATCACTGTAACCAAAAGAGCCATGAAAAATCCTCTCCTCTTCCAGTTAAAATACTGACACACAAAAATAAACAGCACATCTAACATTGTGGTTTCAAGTATTTTTCCAGGCAAAATAGGCAAGGGAAAAGAATGTAAAGAATCTTAACTGGGATGCATTCTTGCGAGGTGAAGCAGGACTTAATGATTTCCAGTTTACGGGGACCGTACAGCCTGAAAGACAGATTTGAGCTCTGAGCTGACTCCCATGGGCCAATCCCACGCACATTTATCTCGTTTTATTTTTCACAGTCTTCTATTCAATTTCTTAGAGTACTGGAATGTTGTACTACCAAAAATGACTTAGAAGTTGATTTTCTAGTATTTTTCTATTTATATATTCTCTAGAAATAATTTTTTGCATTTTCTTTTTCAAGAGAAACGTCATTTTTTTTCTTTTTACTGACTTATTGCATTGGATGAAACTTCTAGAATAAATTCGTTAGGGTAATGATAATGGACGTGTTTTATTCTTTATTACTTATGGATGGCTTCATTGTGTCACTATGAGGTATTATATCTATTTGAGATGGTGTATAAGCATTCTTCTATTCTTGTTTAGGGTTTTTAAAATCTTTTTGTTTTGTTTTTTCCTAGAAATAGACATTGAATTTTATCAAATGTTTTTTGGCATATGATTTTTAAAATTGAAATTATTGATATGTTTTATTACTAGGTTTATTCAAGTCAAGCCATTCTTATATTATTGGAATAATTCCTACTTGTTCATAAATTTTAACTTTTGGAATGTAATATAGTGATGGTGGCATAACATCATAGTTAAGAGAAGTGTTCTTAAGGCAGACTGCCTAAATTTAAGTCCCAGTTCCACTGCTGGCTGGTTGCGTAAACTCGGGCAAGTTTCTTAACCACTCTGTGCCTCAGTTTCCTTACCTGTATGGGGAGGTGGGTATTAGTCCCAACCATACAGGGCCGTTGCAAGGATACAGTAGATTAGGCATCAAACATATTTTGCTTAGGTTGATTGGTGGAGGTGGCTGGCGACAAATAAATGGTGTGGATTTTCTTTTTGGGGTCATGAAAATGTTCCAAAGTTAATTGTGGTGAAGGATGCACAAGTCTGTGGATATACGAAAAGCCATTGAATTGTACACCTTAAATAGCTGAATTGAATTGTATGTTGGTGCCCAGTAAATGTTAGCTAACAATGTTAATAACACTATTTAATGCTAGAATTGAGAGCAGGGTTCTATAACCGGTTTGCCTTGCCCGGCTCAACCACATGTAAGTTGTGTGACCTCAGGCAACTTGCTTAACCTTTTTTGGGGGTTAGGTTCCCTCAGTGTAAAATAATAGTATCTACCTTTTCACTTGTTATAAAGAGTAAATATATCAATACATTTAAAGCACTAAGAATAGTGTCTGTCAAATAGTAAGTTCCCAGTAAATGTTAACTTTTATTAAAAATATTTCTCAGCTAATATTTTACTTAGGATTTTAAAAATCTTTACTCTAAATTATATTGATTTATTCTCCTTTTCTTTATAAAAAAGCAACCTTCTTTCGTAATAGAGGAGTTACTATGTTGTTATGTATCCATTTTAAAATTATAAGCAAGAAAAAAGAAATAAAATTAACCCACAATCCCACTGTCCTGAGATAGTGTTATTATTTTGGTGTATAACCTTTTTTCTCCTTACTCTCATTCTTTTTCCCCAGATAAATATGTGTGTGTGTTTGTGTTGTCCTAGAGCATAAATTAAATATGTATATTACATGTAATATATCTATTAATGAGTATACCACAATTTACAGGAATAATTCACAAAATAGGATTATACTCCTCACAGTGTTTTATCTGATTTTAAAATTCAGTGATCCACTGTGAACATCTTTTCATACCACTAATTATCCTCAAAATGGTTCTGAAGAACCTAGGGGCAGGACAGGAATAAAGACGCAGACGTAGAGAATGGACTTGAGGACACGGGGAGGGGGAAGGGTAAGCTGGGATGAAGTGAGAGAGTGGCATGGACATACATACACTACCAAATGTAAAACAGATAGCTAGTGGGAAGCAGCTGCATAGCACAGGGAGATCAGCTCCGTGCTTTGTGACCACCTAGAGGGGTAAGATAGGGAGGGTGGGAGGGAGACACAAAAGGGAGGGGATATGGGGATATATGTATGCATATAGCTGATTCACTCTGTTATACAGCAGAAACTAACACAATATTGTAAAGCAATTATACTCCAATAAAGATGTAAAAAAAAAGAACAAGAAAAGAAAACTGTAAGGGAAACCAGAGTGGTAATAATCTGTGATTAATCTGTAATTAGTGGGCTTCCCTGGTGGCGCAGTGGTTGAGAGTCCACCTGCCGATGCAGGGGACACGGGTTCGTGCCCCGGTCCGGAAGGATCCCACATGCCGCGGAGCGGCTGGGCCCGTGAGCCATGGCCGCTGAGCCCGTGCGTCCGGAGCCTGTGCTCCGCAACGGGAGAGGCCACAACAGTGAGAGGCCCGCGTACTGCAAAAAAAAAAAAAAATCTGTGATTAGTAATAGTTGAAGGTTTTTAAGAAGGTACCTGAATACACTTAAGTATTTATATTTCTTTACAGTTTTCTCTGAAATAATTATTGGTAAAGCAAAATTTCTGTGAAAAAAATAATTCTTTTAATAGATGCATGACAGTCCACACATGTACCATAGTTAACTTAAGCTATTTCATACTGATAACTTTAGGATTTTTCCAATTTCTATTATATATCACATTACAAGATACAGCATATTTAAATATATCTGTATTTTGTTCTACTCTCTGACTTGGTTCTTTATATGTAAACTATCTGAGGGTTATCTTGGTCTGTGTGAATTGGTCTGCTCACCATCTATTCCTCCTCTAATGCATCTCTTGCACTGCACATGCGGGAAAGCTAAAAGTCCCATACATCTGAGTAGCTAGTGTTTCCGATGTGATTTAGGTTTTGTGAATGGGATGTACTTGTGTGAGACTTGACTTTGCAAGTGAATTGAGTGGGGAGGAAGGTAAGGTATATGACATCCATTTTACTGATACAGAAACTAGCAGAGGTAATATGGTTTCAGAGCCGGCAATAGTAGAGGCAACTTAACCATTCGGCACCAACTCTCCTAGCCTAGACCTGCCATGTGGCTTTAGGAGTCATTCCTGGAAATACAGCCTGCAGCCTTTTTTTTTTTTTTTAGTCCTCTTAATGATTCTGTAAGCCATTTAGTACTACGCACTAAACCCATTTCTGCTTAAACTAGTTAGAGAAGATACTGGGTTTTTGCAACCGAGTGTAACAAATACATAATGGCTCTAACTGTATTTATCTCAAATATAATATATTAATAATTCATTCTCTTCCCACTGGTTTGTAATCTAACCTTTATCATATGCATGGCGTATATATATATATATATATATATGCATGGGTTTTTTTGAGTCTGTTCTTTTTTTTTAACTGAATTTTTTTCTGTTTATTCTACTGCCAGTACCAGCCTTGTTTGATTACTGTAGCTTTATGGTAATCTTTAATATGTGTTTGGATAAGTGCCCCCTATTAAACCAACATTTTATAAACCTCATGGGCTTTTCTTCCAGATGAATATTTTTGTCAAGTTCTAAATAGATCTTTGAATTTTAATTGACTTCAGGAGATAACCTACATCTTATAATACTAAATAGTCCCATCTCAAAACATATGCCTCTCTATTTAAGCAGTCTTTATTTATATAAAGAGAATTGTTTCTTTTTTTGTGCTTGTTACTCTGTATATAGATCTAACAGATTTATTTTCATGCTAGTTCCCAGATATTTAAATTTTTTGTGTGATGGAGAGTGACATAATCTGTATTGTTTATTTTAATCAGTTTTATCCAGAATATATTGATTTGCACATGTTTATTTTTCACTATTTTCTTCTCTGAACTCGTTCATAAGTTCTCATAATTTTCAGTTGTTCATAGGCTATCAGAGTAGTCAGTCTTATAGCTAGTAAAATGATAGTGTTCCTTCCTTTCTAATTCTTACACTTCATCTTGTCTTTTTGTGTAAAGTTATAATTAATATATCAGTAGTATGGTGGATTATGCATCCTTTTGATGGATCAGCTCTGGACATCAGTGGGATCATAAGAAGAGGAATTCCTTGAGACCCAAGAGGTGTCTACTATGCTCTATTCCTCTTAGACTATATGACACAGAGCACATTCATCCACTGTTCTGTCCATTCATTGCAAGATTCCCTTGCTTAGCATGATCTTACTATCCCATATTTAGCCACAGATGATCTCATCATTTTCCCATTGGAAGATAATACACATTTATGTCAATAGGAGTGCCTGTTCCCTGAGTCCAAAATCTCTCCCTGCTCTCCATTCCTTCTGTATTTCTGTGGCAAAGCCATGGCATGCAAAAGCTATTTCTGCAAATGCCAGTCATTAGAATATAAAAGAGAATTTGCAAAGAATTGAAAGAATGGAAATATCCAGAGTTAGTGAGAGTGGAGAAAAACAGACCGTGTTGTCAGGTAAATGAATCCCGATGAACTTTCTGGAGAGCGACTTGGCAATATGCTTCAAGATCTTTATAACGAGCATGTGCTATGTCAATTAAAATTCTTTGGTTGCAAGTAACAGGAAGCAACTGGAGTTGACTTAAAGAAAAGGGGTCAGGGAGTTTATTATAAGAATACAGAAGTCTCACAGGCGATTCAAGGGCAGTGTTGCAGTTGGGCCTTAAAACAGTATGAGAACAAGGATTAAAGACGTGTTAAGATCTCAGCTCCTGAGTCTCATGTCTCCCCACTCTGTGCATCCGTCTTTTTTATCTGTACTTGTCTGTAATTGATGTTTGTTCTTTCTGTGGAGCTTGGCTCTCAGATATACTATGCATGGCTTCTGCACCTAGCATATACTCCTCCAAATTCTATGGCCATAGCCTTAATCTTCTTTTTTATTTTTTTAAATTGAAGTATAGTTCATTTACAATGTTGTGTTTCAGGGGTACAGCAAAGCGATTCAGATATATTTATTCTTTTTCAGATTCTTTTCCATTATAGGTTATTACATGATATTGAATATAGTTCCCTGTGCTATACAGTAGGACCTTGTTGTTTATCTATTTTATATATAGTAGTTTGTATCTGCTAATCCCAAACTCCTAATTTATCCTTCCCCACCCCCTTTCACCTTTGGTAATCACAAATTTGTTTTCTATGTCTGTATGTTTCTGGTTTGTAAAGAAGTTCATTTGTTTCATTTTATTTTTAGATTCTACATATAAGTGATGTCATATGATATTTGTCTTTTTCTGTCTGGCTTCACTTAGTATGATCATCTCTAGGTCCATCCATGTTGCTGCAAGTGGCATTATTTCATTCTTTTTCATGGGTGAGTAGTATTCTCTATGGCCTTCATCTTGAATGTGCCTCTCTGACCATGGTGTTTAGGCTTCCCTCTATGACCACTTGGTGTTCTGAGCTCTTCATTTTTGACTTCAGTCTGTCTTCAGCTTTTACTCAATATTTACGTGTTGCCATTCTGTCTGTCTATCTTCTCCCAGGTGTCTGACCCAGGTTGCATGCGTTGTTCCAACTGGCTTAGCAATTAGCTATATCTGACGTTTTATCACTAGGTAAAGTGCCTAAAACTACTACTTCAACATGGAGATAAGTGATTTTTATAACTTTTTTTTTTCTCTTACACATTGATCCTCAAAATAAATTACTGGCCCCCTCTGTAATTAGGGGAAGTGTTAGAACAGAGATTTTGTACCAGTTTTGATGTGGGGTCTACTTGAAAGGGAAATGGAACCCGTTCAGCATGGTTCTGGTTTGGGGCTGCCAGGCTCTGCCCCCAGGATAGTAAGGATGCAAGCCAGCTCAGTCTCTCATTTCATCTTTCTTGGCTTATAATAATGAAGTGACTCAGCCTGGGATTTTATAAAACAGTGAGTCATCCCAAACTATGAAATAAAGTATAGCACTTCTGTTATATAACCATAGTCATCACAGCCTACTCCCCCTGCCCCTTTCTCTCCATGTGCGTATCTATGATATGTCCATATTGTTAGTTACCAATTCTTGTTATTAGGTTTATTGGTTAAACCCTGAGCCTGCTGTAGTCACTACTAGGCTGGTCTTCCCTGGACACCATATCACATGGGACATACTATGTTAGTTACCGCTTGATTTCAGATAAGACAAAATGATTTCACAGACCAAACTTTGGAACAGACCAAAGTTTGCTCTTTAAGGAAATTTCCACTGTGGCTACATGATTTCATCAACTTTTCCCATTACTTTGGCTCTTTGTGAGTTCTTTTTGCTATCTATGAAATGTAGGGATACTGGAATTCTGTCTGTTCCATAATGTTAATGGTTCTGAAAAAAAAAAAAAAAGCCATCTAAAAAATTCCTGAAGTTGTGGTGGGAGAGGGTTTAGTGTCTTCTCTGGCTTTTGGCAGGGAAAAGAGTATCTTTCAAGTTGGGTGTTTCCTGAAAGACTTGCCCCTCAGAAAGCTTTTCTTTATGGTTGCTTTCTGTTTACAAATATTTAACAGCCCCTTGGCAGCAGGAGGTAGGGTTAAAAGCTCTGTACTTGCAGCTCTTTTATCCCTTTCTCCGATAATGCTGCTGGTTTTCTAAAAATGGAAACGTTCATTAGTTAACGTCCAACCTATTTATGGTTTTAATCATCGTATCATTGTGTGGGCTGATGTCTTAAATGTTCACATGTATGGGGAAAGATATTTCTAAGAAACAAGACAGGGTACTTAATATGGTGATAATAATCTATTTTTATGCATGCTGGAAGCAACTGGATATAACAATTTGAAGTCATTAAAAATGTTTCTCATTCATTCCTGATAGGTTTTCCAGGAGGCTGTTAGTAGTTATCCTTGTCTGTTCAGTAAAAGAGCATTTAGAGAAATAAACCATCCCTCTCTTTAAAAATTGGCTCGCACAGGCTTTCTTCTTTTTTCAACCAAGCAAGTGAAGTTTTATAATGTTGATTATTTTGGTTAGTAGTTAACCTGCCATTTGCATTTAACAGATATTTTGTATGGAAAATTAATTGATGGATTCTTTCAATGAGACCTCTTCTCCATGCCCTGAAAAATTAAATTTTTGTTTTTTGGTTTTGGTGAACTATTCAGTACACATTCTCTCCTAAGCTTCTCATTTGTGTGTCAGCTGCTGGTTCCTATCTAAATGTGGAATTCATTTAACTAAGCACTGCCAGGGCCTTTTCTGTGGGATTCCCCCCCTCCCTCCCACTTCTGGAGACTTCTATTCCTCCTGAATGCCCCTGTCTGGGAAAGATTATCTTGGCAAAGAAGGAGGACATTGGGAAATAAGAGAGGGCAGCTCTTTGCTGCCAAGCAGAAGTAGTGGCTCACTGACTTCAGAGAAATGTGAGTGGGTGAAGTGGGAAACAGTTTTTAAGAAGTGTAAGTGATCTCATTCTTTTCCTTAAATGACTTCAGTGCCATAAAGCAAGAGCGATGCCTGAGAGCTTGATGTTCAAGCTTAGCAATCCTCTTTTTATGTAGCCACTGATATGAGATCCAACAGTAGCAATGTAAGATTTGGGGGCACCAAGATGATACTACTGACCACTTAAAAATGAGTCACATGATGTATTTGTCCAGTTTATGGGACTTTGTTACTGTCTCATTTCATGGCCTTCCTAATCACCAGAGTCGTCTTCAAACTGTGTGTACCAGGAGCCAACCCAGTTGTTAAGATATTGAAGTACAGTAGCTCCCCCGTATCCGCAAGGGGATATGTTCCATGACCCACAGTAGATGCTTAAAACTGGATAGTACCAAGCCCTGTATGCGCTATGTTTTCTCCTATACAAACACACCTATGATAAAGTTTAATTTATAAATTAGGCACAGTAAGAGATTAACAATAACTAATAATAAAATAGAACAATTATAACAATATACTGTAATAAAAGATATGTGAATGCGGTCTCTCTCTCTCAAAATATCCTATTGTACACATTTAATGCCTTTCCATCTTAACTAAGCACTTATCATGCACCGTGGCCATAAGTTTTGCAGTTTGAGGTGCGACAGCAAAAGGAGCACAAACTTTTTCTTCTCTGCGGTTTCACAGATGGAAGATTTGTTCTTACTGTAGATTTTAGCAACTTCAGCATACGATTTTTTTCTTTCCTTATCAAGTGGAGAACTTTTGTCTTTTTACTTAATGGAAGTACTTTCAAGCTTCTCTTTGGCATATTTGAATTGCCAGCATCATTACTTTTATGCTTTGGGGCCATTGTTAAGTAAAATAAGGTTTACTTGAACACAAGCTCTGCCAAGACAGTTGATCTGATAACCAAGACAAGCTAATAGGCGAGATTTGCGGGACAAAGGGTTGAATCATGTCCTGGGCAGACAGAGCAGAGCGGTGTGATTTCATTACTCGGAACGTCTTAAAATTTAAAAGTCATGAATTGCTTATTTCTGGAATTTTCCATTTAATATTTTCAGACCATGGTTGACTGGGGGGTAATTGAAACCAAGGAAAGTGAAACCACGGAATGCGGAGGCGGGGGTGGGGGACACTACTGTACTTCAGGGATCCTCTGGATCTTCCCTAGATCAACTAAGTAAAGTGTTACTCACTTGGTAAGAGGGTGACCTCCAGGCCTCCTATGGATGGTGACCTTTCTAATTTGTCTAATATGGGCCATATCAGTTGGTAAATATTTTGACTATCACTGCTAATAACCCATCTTCTTTTTAGTTTTTCCTTCTGCAAACCCATTCATTCATTTTAAAATTCATTTATTTAAGAAATCCTTACTGATGACCTGCTAAATGCAAGACATTGTTGTAGATGCTAGAGAAACATTAGTGAGGAAGATGGACAGGGTCCTTGATAGGGTGATGTTTTCATTCAAGTAGAGAGAACAAACAGTCAACATGAACACAGAGGTAGAAACAAGGTCATTTAGTAATGATGGGTGCTATGTGGGCAGTATAACAGTAATGAGACAATTGCCAAGGAGGGATTCGTTAGCTGGAGGGGTCAGCGAAAGCCCTTCTGAGGGGGAGTGTTAGCTGTTACTTGAATGGGCAATTCTTCTGATGTCTCTTGGGCTCGATAGTGTGACCAAGAGTAGGCAGGCTGCCAGCTGAAGGCCTGCTCCATGCATCTCTCACACACATCCACAATCCTAGCTTAGGCCTTTCCATGGCATAAGTGGAAGAAAGGGAACACATGTTTCTGGATTCTTTCTGTGTCACTTGCTTACATCCTTGGTTAAAGGAATTCACCTGGACAAACCCAGAGACAAATAGGGAAGTTACCCGTGATGTTAAGTAGCAAACGATGTGGATAAAGTGAGGGCTGAAGAAATGGGATCATTAATGAAATCAGTCAACTATATATTCTTCTGTTAACTTTTCTCTTTTAGCTACAATGTTTTTTAAAAACACATTGTTTTTTCTCCTTTTCTATAGCAACCTGTTCTTGTGGTTGTGGATACACTATCTAAGTAACTTCTCAAACTTTTCGGAGAAAACGAATTAGAATATTTTTTTTCTTAGATTTTCTTAGTTCTGTGAAAAATTGCTTTTTCCTCAAGGGTCAATATTATTTTTTGGCAATTTATTCCTCTTGGTCTCTCACTGATCCTGTGGTTTGTCTTAGATGTTTGCTGATGTCTGGATCTCAGTTCCCTTTTGTGGAGGACTGGATTGATTAACATTAGCCACAGATGTGAGCTTTTCCTATCGATTTTTCCTCCAATAGACCTCTCGACCCTGAATGGGAGGGCTTGGGATACTTGGCAGGCTTTAATTTAGGGAATAAAAGTGATGAGCAAGCAGGCAATACCAAAATAAGGATCATTTCACTCTGAGGTGCCAGTACCCACACGAGCAACCTTGATTCTATCCATATTTAGATATGGATATTTTAGAGAAGAGCCTCTAGCTTTTGTTGGGGATTAAATGCTGCTGCCACCCATCAATCTGCTTGGTCAGGGGCCTGGGAAAGGAGTGAATGGCTGAGAGGAGACATTTCTAGTTTTCTTTCCCCCTTCTACTCTCTACACCTGCCTCTGCCTCGCCAGAAGCCTCTCAAAGTTTTAGCAGAGAAGAATGGATTCTGCATTCACTGCCTCTTTATCTTGTTTCCTTTGCTCTGTTATTGGTCAGCATGACCCCATCGGCTTTCCATCTTCCAGACATTGATCAAATCTGTAGTCCACCCAGGCCTGGGATGGTGAGACAAACCCATGTGTTTCCTCTTCTGTCTTGAACTGGAAAGTCATGGAAACCTTGAAAATCCCACAGTAAACCTCTCCCAAATTAAGATTGCCAAACATTAAATTTTCAAGTGGAGGAATTTAAGTAAATCGATTTATACAGTCATCCCTCATTATCCACAGGGGATTGGTTCCAGGACCCCCACGGATACCAAAATCTGAGGATGCTCAAGTCCCATATGTAAAATGGCCAGTCCAGTCAGCCCTATGTGTCTGCGGATGTGAAACCCACAGATATGGAGGGCTGACTGTATTAACACTGTCCATTTCCTGTCGCTTACAGCACCTTGTTGTTCAATTTCTCCTTACAACAACAACGGATATTAACTTTAAAGATTTCTTTTCAAAAGGCACATACTCATAAAATACACTCTTAGTTTCCTTTTGGTGCTAGCTATTGCAGGAGCAAATGGCCCCTAGCAATTGCAGGTTTCACTTTAACTGAATAGTCTTTCCCTTAAAACTGTTCTACAGCCCTTAGAAGCTTCTTTAATCTAGCTGCGAAAGACCCATTTAGACATGAATGAGGATTGTTTTGAAATCTCTCTGCTGAAAAAAAAAAAAATCTCAAGTAAAGTAGACCCTTCAGTCCTCCCCCCCCCCCCCCCCCCCCGCACCTGCCCCCACCAAAGACATTTCCTGGAGATAAACTGTTCTCAAGCCAAGTGTTCTGCTAAAGAGATTCCAGGCTCACAAGTGCTTCAGGCAGATTGCCCATCCTGCAGGGCTGGTCTGCAGCCAGGGGCTGTCCAACGGCACAAAGCTCTGGTTTAGTTGTGCCCATCTTGGAGGTTTCAGATTTAGGGAGGGTGAGCAATTCTTTCATCCCTATGCCTTGAAGTTTTGGGGGAAGGCTTCTCACTTTGCCCTGGCTTGAAGAAATAAAAAGAAAATCTTGACTATGCATATGTGTGTGTGTGTGTGTGTATATATATACACACACACACACACACAATGTCATTGTCAATGGTTCTAAACACGTGCAAAATAGCATGCCCTTTTTCCAGAATATTGGAAAACTTATTGCTGGCTGGAATTTTGTTTGACCATTGAATCATGAAAGGCATATAATTATAATTCCTAGAACGTAAGCAGAACATGTTTAGGCTTGTTTTGGAATCTGTTAATTTCAATGAACTAGTCCATACTGACGGAAGAAAAGAACATACATTAAACCAGTTAGGTCTTCCATGAGCACTGTCACTGTAATACTTTGAGGACACTCTTGTACCGTAAATTTCTCCCAGCACCATTTGTTCATTTGTACTATTTCCAATTAAACTATTTTATTTCAATTGAACTTTTTTTTTTTTTGGTCTACAATGGATATGAGATAGAGTCTTTGTGTGTGGGGGAGGTCAAATGGCTTGGACCATGGTCTCTGGTTGTATACACTAGTATGTAACCAGTTGTGCATAACTCAGTGGTCACCAGTGCAGTAGACACACAGACAGGCTTTCTTTTGGGGGGACCAGCAAGTATCCAGGGGTACTGCATGCAATCCTGGACCCCCTTTTTCTTGCTTTCATAAGGTGAGGAAATCCCTTTGCCATTTGCTCCAATACCATCCTGAAGAGGGACGGAGGATGGGTAAACTCATCTGAGAGTGATGGCATCGGCCTCTGTGCACCGGTGCTGAATTGCATCTTAGAGACAGAATTTTGGGTGAAGTAGAAAAGAACAGCTTTATTGCTTCGCCAGGCAAAGGGGGACACAGCAGGCTAATGCCCTCAAAATTGTGTGTCCCAACGCGGGGGGATTTGGTGAGGAGTTTTAGAGCAGTGGTTCAAGGGCAGGTTTGCTGATAAGGATCAGGGTGTGTACAAGGCCTGCATTCCTTTAATCTGGCCTCAGATGGTCTCCTGATGAGCTCCTGTGGTTCTCGTGGTTATCACACTGTGACCTTCTCTCTGGAATGAGGAATGCTTCATCAAGTAGTTAACATCTTCCATTTGTTGGGGTTTTAGTTCTGCAGAGAATCTCGAAGATATTGTTATGTGTATTCATTGAGGCAGAACCAGAACCCTGTCCCAAGCCTGCACTATTGTTCCTCCCTTGTTTCTGCATCCCCTCTCTTCCCTGATTAGCAACTGTTAGAACCTGCCCTTTAGAACTCAGGGAGGGTCATGGAAGCTGAACCCTCATCCCTACGAGCAAGAAATGGGGGACACAGAAAGGCTTCCATGCCCAGGAGCTCCACAGGGTCCTGCTTGGTTTCTTTCTTTCTTTCTTTCTTTTTTAAGGTTTATTTATTATTTATTTTAGGGTGTGTCAGGTCTTAGTTGCGGCATGCAGGATCTTCATTGAGGCGTGTGGGATCTTTCGTTGCGGCAGGCGGGTTTCTCTCTGGTTGTGGCGTGTGTGTTTTCTCTTGTTGTGCGTGGCTCTGTAGTTGTGGCGCGTGGGTTCCAGAGCGCGTGGGCTCTATAGTTTGTGGCACATAGGCTGTCTCCTTGAGGCGTGCGAGCTCAGTAGTTGCAACACATGGGCTCAGTGGCCCCACGGCACATGGGATCTTAGTTCCCTGACCAGGGATTGAACCCATGTCCCCTGCATTGTAAGGCAGATTCTTTACCACTGGACCACCAGGGAAGTCCCCCCGCTTGGTTTCAAGAGCTAAAGAATTTCATACGAGGTGCCTACATTCCTAAAGGACTATCTAAATAATGTTATCGGACCAAGTTTACTGTGGTAAACTAAACCGTCGGTTTCTCCTCTGTGCAGCAGGTGGGAATACTCAAGGAAGCAACAAAGAATCTACATTTTCTATATTTTCTTTGCACTGTGGTGTGAATAAATCTGTGATTCTGATAGTGAGTGTGTTTTTCATGACCTCTTTCTTCAGCTTGGGATACAAATATATTCCCATTTCTTATTTTTCCAATTATTAATTCAGGCAACCCCAGATTCTTCCTCTGGAGTTCTCTCCTACTTCCTCAGTGGTCAAGGACAACAGGCAAAAGTGACCAGCTCTGCCTTAACACTCCAGAGGAGACGGGGCCCGGAAGGATGAATCAGTTCTGCTACAGTTGCTGCTGCTGGAGATCTGTCCTGCTTGCCCACTGGGGCAGGGATGTCTCTGCTAGTCCAAACCCATCTCTGTGCATGGGCAAGAGTTTGGATTAGCAAACTTTTGTGTGAGTCACGGATGCAAAACTGCTTCCCTCTTCAGCCTCACGCTGTATAGAACCAGCCTCCCCTACCAAATTTCCTAAGCCTATGAGGAGGTCCAGTACCATCCCAAACTTCCCTTCCTTCCTGGTGAGTGTCCTAGGAGGGCTTTGCTATTCTTTCTTTTTTTTAATAAATAAATTTATTCATTTATTTATTTTTGGCTGTGCTGGGTCTTCGTTGCTGTGCGCGGGCTTTCTCTAGTTGTGCTGAGAGGGGGGCAGAGCTACTCTTTGTTGCGGTGCGTGGGCTTAATGCAGTGGCTTCTCTTGTTGCAGAGCACGGACTCTAGGCACACAGGCTCAGTAGTTGTGGCTCAGAGGCTCTAGAGCACAGGCTCAGTATTTGTGGCGCACAGACTTAGTTGCTCTGTGGCATGTGGGGTCTTCCCGGACCAGGGCTCGAACCCGTGTCCCCTGCATTGGCAGGCAGATTCTTAACCACTGAGCCACCAGGGAAGTCCTGCTATTCTTTCTTGATGGCAGAACTTAGTCAGACCATCACAATCCATCCTGATAAGTTCTCCTAACTTTGAATGTCAGGCATAAGGAGTTGAGTTTCCTCCAGGAAACTACTGGCTTTCAGAAAAGTAGTTCATCTCGCCTACAGGTATGTTAAGGTATCTTCTTGGAAAAGCAAACTCGGTTAAATGACGAAAAGGTTCTCCTTTCCCCTTCAACCATGAAATTAAGGACCTCATTCTCTATTTGTTTAACTAAGTAGGGCCCCTTGAATGATATCTTGTGTTTCTGCTATTTGAAATCCATGCCAAGAATATAGGCACATATACAAAAGATTTTTTATAGTGTTATTTAAAATGATGGAAGATACATAACAATTCGAATATCCTACGTGACTGTTGAGGTACTACTTTGTATTTTCTTTTTACTGCTGGAAAACTTAGATATTTGAGATGGCTTTTCCCTCTGGAATTTGTACCTAGTTTTAAGGCCTGTGTTTCCTTTGCCCCAGATGTTTTTGCAGTGCCTAAAGCCTGAGTTGCTTGAGCACAGTCTTTCTTCTTGGCACTTGGGTAAGCCTAAAACAATTGGAGAGATTAGGTATAAGAAAGCAGCAAGAGAAGGGAGGAGATTCTCCAAGGCTGAGAAGGGGGCCAAAGTCTCTGGTTTCTGGTGGTGGTGGAGACCCACTCTGTAGGTGTCCTGGTGAGATGGCAGGAGCCCCAGGGTGAATGGTTGCTTAAAGCAACTAAGAACATTGGGCTGTAGGCACAGAGTTCCTGGACTGACTCTATGATGATTGGAATATATATATAATATACTAATAATACTAATCTTAGTATTATATATTAACACTATTATACACATGTAAACACACACACAAAATTAGAATTCTACGACTCTTCAGAGTTCTCTGCTGGAATGTGATGGTGTGGGAAGAGCCGGCGCCTAGACCATTCTCCTCCTTTTCTTTTCCCAACCTGGGGTTTGCCCAACACATGAAGGACCTCGTACACACATTTGTGTTCAATATTCTCAGAACACCTGCCCCTTGGTGTGCACACTGGAACTATTCAGTCTGGAGTAGAGGGACTGAGAAAAAGGGTTGTGCCAGTGCTAAAATTCTAGGGTCTCTGATACCTGGAACATGGTTTAAAAGGAGGAATATAGGCTCTAGGTAGGCATGTCTCCTTGGCAACTTGGACCCCTTAGCCTATGAGGAGGGTTATGTCCAGAGAAGGACTGGAGTGAGACCCTCTTAATTGTGGGCCTAAAGTCAGGGCCCCCTCTTGCCCAGGTCTAAGGCTGGTACTGGTCTGTCCTGTGGATTATTCATATCAAGTGAGACTTGCTGGTGCCGTTTGATAGATTACATTGTTTAGTGCCAAGCTTGGAATGTTCCTTGCTGAGCAAGTTCTTTTGTGGTATTTGTGAAATATTGTCAAATCTGCTCTGAGAACTTGCCCAAGTGTGAGCAAAGCTATGAAATCCTTGACAACACGAAGAGTTATGGTTTACTAAACTTGAACTGGTATACTTCCCCTTTTGCATTTCCAGTACATAGCATCATAGACCTCCAGAAATATTTTTTTTATCATAGCTACAGAAAAATTTCTCAATTTCTTCTTAAAATGCTGAGAACCCAGATTGCATCCAGGACAGAAATCAGGGACATACGATGGTTTGTAAATAGTAAACAGGGCAGAAGATTGTCTCCTTGCTTCTTCTCCTTCCTCTTTCCCTGTTTCTTGGCATTTGTGACACTTTGAGGACTCCAAAAGCCTGGGACAATGCGCATCTCCCAAGACTAGTAATCAGTGGAAGCTTTCTCGTAGGGAGGAAGACCAACTAATGGGCTAAATATGTGCTCTTAGTGTGGGGTAGGAAGTTTCCATCTCATTCACTTGGTAGCCAGCTGAGGTTGAATCTGGAGTGTTCCTTCTTTCCTCTGAAGTTCAGCTGCTGCTTCAACAAGAAAGGAAGGCTGGATCCTGGACCAACCTAAAAGACTGATTATGTTACCAGGATTTATGTCATATCTACTAGCAGCATGCAAGGAGGTGTTCAACATAAAAGGCTATAATGTGTCATGATTCCTTAACAAGGTTACGTCCATAAAAATAAACCTGATGATAAGAATATTTCCAACTGAAAGTTCAGGAAGTCAAGAAACTCAGACTTTGAATTCAAGATAGTGATTTCAGCCCACCATTTAATCTTTTTTTTTAATTGAAGAACAGTTGATTTACAATGTTGTGTTAGTTTCAGGTATACAACAAAGTGATTCAGTTACACATATGTATATATCACTTCCCGTTCAGATTCTTTTCCCTTATAGGTTATTACAAAATGTTGAAGAGAGTTCCCTGTGCTATACAGTAGGTCTTTGTTGGTTATCCATTTTATATGTAGTAGTGTGTTTATGTTAATCCCAAACTCCTAATTTATCCCCCCTCCCCTTTCCCATTTGGTAACCATAGGTTTGTTTTCTATGTCTGTGGGTCTATTTCTGTTTTGTATATAAGTTCATTTGTATCATTTTTTTAACGCTTTCACCTCTTCCAAATTTCGACAGAGTCAATCAAAAAATGTCCAGTGAGAGGATTTATGCACTGTGTTAGCAATGCAAGCCAGGGAAGCGTGTCATTTATAAGTCAGAAACTCTGAGGATTGTTTTGCAAGGTAGAAGTAGGTGAATCTGGATTAGTGGTCCATGAGAGAAGACTGTCTGGGAAGCACATGGAAAAGAACTTCATGTAGCAGAATTCTCAGAATGGCAGAAGACCACAGTGGTGTAGCAGAGGCTTTAAAACTCCACACAAATTTCCCTTCCTAGGCTCTAAAACCCATGCCTCAGCCGTTACACCAACACGTTTCTCTAGAGGACTCCCCTCCAATGACCGGAGCTTGTGTCTCGAGTGGTGATGCCTGACAGGTTACCTGCCACCACTCCCCTGCCTGCCCTGGGGCAGATTCTAGCCCAAGGCTGACCAAAGCACAGGCATAATAAATAGTACAGTTGCCTTTGCCATTGGGTAGACAACCTCTGGGGTATGATTCATGCTCCAGAGCTCCCAGTGAGGCCAAGCTGAGTCACACTCAGCTGAAACTACCCCTTTGCCCAGCTTCTTTGCTGCCCAATTCTGCTTCCCTCCCTCCCTAAGGATTTTTCCCTGAGAACGCTTCCTCAGTAAATCACTGCTATAGGAATCCTCATCTTTGGCGTGACCCTTAGGGAACCTGACCTAAAACAGTGACCTAGGAGTGGCACCAGGAAGCACACTCTAAGAATGGGAATCTAGAGTTGCGTCACTTGCTGATGGCGATGAGGGCCCCATCACTTGGGGTAGGTGTCGTACAGACAGCCCTTGGAATGCTGTAGCAGTTCAATCGTTAATACGTTTATTTGTAGTGAGCAGGTGGAAGGAAATAGACTACTTTGTGCAAAGTCTCTGCCTTCATAGAACTCACAGCTGTTTAGAATGATCTTCTTTTATCTTTGTTTTCACGTGTATTGTTTGTTTCCCACGAGGACGGAAACTACCACATCCAAGATCGTGTGCATTGTGATCACTGCTGTTTCCCCAGCACTTACAACAGTGCCTCGCATTTAGTAGCTAATCAGTAACTCTTGGTCGAACACATAATAAAAAATTAATGGATGGGTTGGAGGAAGGAATGACTGAAGATTTGTTACTAGGTGTGGTGGTCAAAATACTTAACGATAGGGCCCAGGCACTGCCAACAGAATGATCACCATACATAGGGCTTGAATTCCCCCTTTTGCCAGGTGATAATATTTTAGTTAGTAGATCTAGGGAAACAGTCGCAAGGGTTTAGTCAAGAAGAATGGTTTCCACTTCTACTGCATCCTTCTTTTGTTTCCTGGGTTCTGTTTTCTGTCAGCATGACTCCATCTGCTTTCTATCTTCCAGAAATGTATCAAAATCTATAGTCCACTGAGACCCCACATGGTGAGGCAAACACATGTGCTCCGTCTCCCATTTTGAACAGGGAGCCCATCCAAACATTGAAGATCCCACAATAATTTCACTTAATATAATTATTAATATGCTAGGGCTTAAGTCTGCCATTTTATTTGTTACTTTCTCTTTGTTCGCTCCATTTTTTTCTTTCTGTTTTCCATTTCCTCACTTCCTGTGGGTTACTTGAACACTGTTTAGAATTCCATTTTGATTTACCAGTAGTGTTGTAAAGTGTATCTGTTTGTATAGTTTTGTTAGCTGTTGCTCCAGATATTCCATTATGTGTTTGTATGTAACCCATCATAGTCGATTGGTGTTGACATTCTACCAATTTAAACAAAGTGTGGAAACTCTGCTTCCTTTTCCATCGTTCTAGCCTCCCTGTTCATGATATACTTACCTTAAATGCTTCCTCTACACATATTTAGAACCCAGCAGGGATGAAAGTCTTAGCTCCTAACTTCACTCAGACTTTTCTGAGGCTACTCCTGCAGGGTTTGAGCCTCTCATTATGGATGGATGAGGGTGAAAGTCTAGGCCCCCATTCAACCTTTGCTGGCCTGGATGGGAATGAACTCTGATTTTTCTGTGGTGTTTGGCTGGAATAGAGCAATTATTGTTTGGAAGTTTTCTGTCTTAATAGGCTGTCCTTTTTCCTGGCTAAAGAGAACAGGCTTTAGTTAGAGCATTTAGGGGTGTATGTCCATTGGTGTTTCTGGGTTTCCAGCTTCTTCAGCTCCAAATCTGAGATATTTGAGGCCACAGGAAAATCTAGGGAACTCACCACTGTGTCATTCCTTCTTCTGAGCCAATCTGCCTACTTCTCTCCACCTTTCATAGTCTTATGTTCCATAAGACTTATGTTTTCATAGTCTTATGTTTATTTCATATGTGATGTTCAAGGTTTTTAGTTGTATTTAGTGGGCGGGATAGGGAAAAGTACATCTCCTCCATCTTTCCGGAAGCAGAAGTCTGCTGTATAGGTTTATATAACCTGTAGAGTCTGACTCATGTGAATACATTATTATTAAAAATCATTCAATAAAAATAATTAAGTAATGCAATGGAAACAGTTAAAAGCAGATTGGATCGTTAGATAAGAGATATAATGAATTAGAAAATCAGATTGAGGCATTTATTCTATCCCAGAGGAAAATGATATGAAATTAATACTAGAGTAAAGATAATGAATATAAAAGGCAGTTCCGAGTCATGCATTCTAATAAGGATTCCAAAAAACTAGAACTAAACAGATGAAGGACAATCAGTACGAAAGAAACAGTAACATGTCCTTGACAATTTACAAAACGACCAAAAGAAAGTTGATAAAAATATGTGAAAAAAATCCACTATGTCTCCAGGAATTAAAAAAAAAAAAAAATCATAGGGGCTTTCCTGGTGGCGCAGTGGTTGAGAGTCTGCCTGCCGATACAGCGGACATGGGTTCGTGCCCTGGTCCGGGAGGATCCCACATGCCGCGGAGCGGCTGGGCCCGTGAGCCATGGCTGCTGAGCCTGCGCGTCCGGTTCCTGTACTCCGCAACGGGAGAGGCCGCAACAGTGAGAGGCCCGCGTACCGCCAAAAAACAAACAAACAAAACGCTAGGAGATAAAAGGTCTCTCTTGTGAAAATGGGTAAATATTAAAATTTGATGACATTCTAAGGTAGCCAGTATAAGAAATGGTTACTTTCATATGTTGCTGTTGGTTGTATAAATTGTTGCAGGATTTCTGGAAGGTAATTTCACAACATACCTTAACATTCCTAAAAATGTGTATTGAGTCTGACCCAATTACTTCAGTTCTATTGTATTCTTAGGAAATAGTAAAAAGATATGTGCAATGAGTTACCTATAGTTCATGGCAGCTGTAGATTTAGCTGTGGTTCATGGCAGCTACCTATATAATAGTAAAAATTAGACACAGTTATATTAGCAAAACTCTTGGTAGTATTTGCTATGTTTCAGACACTTTCCTAAGTATTGTCCACATATTAACCCATTTAATTCTTCCATCATCCTATGAACTAGGTCTTACTATTCTTATATTATGAATGAGGAAAATTGAGGCATAGAGGGATTAAGTCAATTGCTGGGATGTGAGTCAGCGCTTGAGTCCATGTCTTTCACTGCTTTATCTGCTGTCTGTCTAGATACAATTAGGCAACATGTATATAATGGTTTATTATACAGCCCTTAAAGTAATTGTTCATATTTAAAATATAAAAATATGTTCGAAG
Organism: Monodon monoceros; assembly: GCF_005190385.1. Lineage (NCBI taxonomy): Eukaryota > Metazoa > Chordata > Mammalia > Artiodactyla > Monodontidae > Monodon > Monodon monoceros. Next base: position 90,832,541 of record NW_021703782.1, on the reverse strand, counting down.
TTTATTGTTAATGGAAAACTGGCAGGCTACTAAATAATACAAGGGAATCTTAAGGGAAAAAAAATCTAAGTGTAGATTTCTAAAGTGGAGAATCTAAGTGTAAAAGATTCGTGTTAAAGGATTAATGGTTTTTCCTTCAGAGCTGTGGTATCTTGAAGTCATCATTTTGATCGTGCTGTAGATATAATGATTTACCTAGTCATGATAAATTCTGGGCAAGTGCTAGACAAATTCACATGTACTGCAATAAGAAAAGAGGCCTTTGAGAGGAAAAATTGAGTTTTCTTCAAATTTTTAAAAAATTGGATGAGTAGAGGCATGCTTCCTTCCAAAATTATCTTGTATTTGAAAATTAAAAACTGATTTCATCAAGCTTTGCAAAACTGATCTCACAATTGGAAACTGGATTTGTCAGCCATAGAAACTGAGATAAAGAAGTTTCCCCTGAAATTAGACGCTTATTATTAAAACTTAAAACTTATGACTCCTCAGGCATTTCCTGGTCTTTTTTACCTTCTTAGACATCGAATTTACCTGTGGTTCTTTGCTCACTCAGTGTCACCCCTCTGTAGGCCTGTCTCCCTTCCTCAGTTATTTTTATCCCTCATTGCCTGTCACTGCTGAGAATAGTTTGGGGGATAGGCTGAAATCAGTGGTTCTTTTTTCAGGTTATCATAAGCAAAGTGACCTGAGCAGAGTGATGTGGACAGTGACCCTAGGATTATTATTCTCTCCTGAGAAAAGCTGACTTAAATGAGTGAAGATAAAATGAATGAATACATGATACTTGATAGACTTCCCTAAGATCCTTAAATATAATACATCCCAATAATTGAAAAACCAAGATAGCAAAAGTGATGTTGACAGTAAATCATATGTTTAGTCCTTCCTTGATGTAAAGCATCAATTGAAATAAGAAAAAGCATCATGCAAACCACTATAGTGCTAACATGGCTAAAAAAGAAGTTCAGAAAGCAGTGTCATGTCAACACTTCTAATTTTAATCACAGCTCTAAATAGTTAAGAGCACACCCAGAAAATGACAGTGTGTATACCTCAGTCTGGTGTGTTTTGTGGTTAGCATCTCTCTGACATAACTTTAGATAGTACAGGTGGCTTCTCTTCTTAGGGGCACAATTCTAAATGTGGCATTTACTTTCCAGAGGCTGTGGTTTGAAAGGAGAGGAATGACGGCTACTTGCATAATTACAGGTATGATGACGAAGCTTATAAGAATAAGTATCCCTTTTGGATCTCTTAGAAGTTTTCAATTAAGAGGGATCCAGTAAGGAAGACATGTAAAGGTTGAGAAGTTGTAATTATTTCTCCACTTTTATTTTGCTTTATACTCAGATGACATAATCTTTTAGAAGGCAAGGTGAACATCTAGACACACATATATCTTTGTTTGTAAGAAATGCACTGGCAAAGACTTTAAAAACTTTTTTTAAACTTTTTATAATTTTTAATCTTATTAAATTATTTTTTATTGAAGTATAGTTGATTTACAACGTTGTGTTAGTTTCAGGTGTATAGTGACGTGATTCAGTTACACACACACACACACACATATATATATACATATTCAGATTCTTTTCTCTTGTAGATTATTACAAAATATTGAGTATAGCTTCCTGTGCTATACAGTGGGTCCTTGTTTGCTATCTATTTTATATATAGTAGTGTGTATATGTTAATCCCAAACTCCTAATTTATCCCTCCCCACCTTTCCCCTTTGGTAACCATAAATTTGTTTTCTATGTGGGTCTATTTCTGTTTTGTAAATAAGTTCATTTGTATCATTTTTTTTTTTAGATTCCACATATAAGCAACATCATGTATTTGTCTTTCTCTGTCTGACTTACTTCACTAAATATGATAATCTCTAGGACCATCCATGTTGGTGCAAATGGCATTCACTCTTTTTCTGTAGCTGAGTGGCAAAGACTTTTTTAAAAATCAGACCGTCATGCCTATGAGTCTTCCCTGCTGTTGTAATTTCCCACCACATCATGATGATGTGGTGACTCACAGGACCAAAAGCCACTGAGTGAGTGGTGCCGTCGTTTCCATGGTGATCAGGACGCAAGTAAAGGTCTATACGTGCATATATCTTGGTGTCTGTGCTACTTAAGTAGATCTAAAACAAGTAAAAGAATGGTGACCTGAAATACATGTTCTGTGACGATTTGAATCCACAAGGACAGGGTAAATCCTCCCCACAATAAGGAAGATTTTGGTTAAAGTGGTGAAATGAGCACAGCATCAAGTTCTCCCCTCCCCAATTCTCCTAAAGTGGCACGTAGACCGTGTTTAAAAGGAAACATGCGTATCAGTGTTGTAAAACAGGAATGGGTAACAGCTCCATGCAAGAAACTGGTGAATTTCTGCCAGCTGTAATAGAAATGGGAGAGGGTATTGGAAGCTATTAAAATGGACACAATCTGCCCTCTTAAGAAAAAGTGCAGCACCCGGACACCAAGTGTGCTTTCATTTTGGAGAGGCTCTAAGACTCCTCCCTGACATGAGAGGCATTACCAAGCTGTGAAGCACTTTTCAGCTTTGAATGTAGATCAAGCATAGAAATAGAGCAGAGAGCCTGGCTCTGGGGTGTGTGTGGGGGGGAGAATTTGAAGCTCTCATCTATAATAGGTTCTTAGAAATACGAGTATGAAACTGGGGAGAGAGGTTTGAGCTAAAGATTAAAATGTTGGCATGTAGCTGGTATTTACAGCCACAATTGAGATGGCCGGATGCAATCACTGAGGGAGACCTTACATAAAAGAGAGATGAAGCCCAAGGATTGAGCTGTGGCGTGTTCCAATCTTAAGAGGCTAGGAGAAGGAGGGAGGAAAGAAAGAATCAACAAAGAAGATTGAGGAGGAGGGAGCAGGTAATTCCTGAACTACCAACTATTCCAGAGAGGCTTCTCAATCAAAATGGTAGGCTGACTGAACCCCTTCTTTTCCTTTCCTCCCAAGATTTCATTGATGTGAAAGTAAATGTATGTGAATAAGAATAAATCTATGCACATGTCGAAACCAATCTAAGTGCCATCACGTTGACAAATATTTGCAAAGCAGAAGGTATCTAATGTTCTTATTCATGAATAACACAGCAAACAGTAAACTACAGCCTGCAGCACACAGGAGCCAGCTCTCAGGGGAGGTGGGAAGTGATCTCACATGAATAAAGACTCCAGGCTCTGAGTCAGCAGATGCAGAGGGCAAGGATGGGCTCTGGGTTGTCAATCAGGGTGAGCAACGCGAGGCTTATATATAGAATAGGTGGACTGAGAGGCTTTCCCACCAGCTGGAGCCCCACGAAATGCTCTCTGAATAGACTGGAAGATTTGCCTGGGAAGGGTACTTGTTGTGTGTGTTGAATCTAGGTAGGGAGGAAGAGGAGAATAGGGGGAGAAGCTTAGACTCTCACAGGGGATGGAAGGGGCAAAGGAATAAAAGCTCTCTCCAGGAGTGAAATGTGCCAAAGCGTTATATCCTCAGAGTAGAGTCTTTTGATCACTTTGGCAACTGTGGGATTTCTAACTCAGCCTGCCTAAGTCCTCCCCACAAAGCACATATGCAGAGCCCACGGGGAGCCATCCCGTTAAAGAGAGGCCGTGCTGCATAAACATTCCAACAAAATTGCAGAGGAACTACACTCCTGCCACCTATATGAATCAAAACAACTCTTCATTTGCAATGATGTATGTTAAATCAACCATCACCAGACATTTGTGGAAAACAAAAGCACGAGAAGGAGGCAGAAGAAAGAGGAAGAAAAAAAGGAATGTTAAGAACAGAAGAGAACATAAAATTCTGTGATATTTTAAATGACACTTCACCCATAAAATAGAGGAAATAAAATGGAGTTTTAATGGATATTAAAATAGATTATCAAATTAAAATAATTAAATACCACTATTGGTGTAGCAACGCACGAGTATTACATAATCACCCTGTTGTAGGCATTGTTTCTTTCTTTTTTCAAGCTTAGAATCAACCTAGACTAAACACTCAAATCTTAATTTGTTGCAGAAAAAAAATGCAAACATTATAGATCCTGATGGCATAGAAACAGCTGGACAGTATAGAAAAAGCTGTACAGCATAGAAACAGGTGATAGAACATAGGGGGGACGGAAAAAGTGATAGAAGGAAGTGTGTGAGCTTCAGTTGTATCTAACATAGTCCAGAATCAATGGGTAGCCTTTGTTTAAGTGTATTTTTTTTAATGTTTATTTTGTTGAATACAGTATTGTGTTAATTTCTACTGTACGGCAAAGTGATTCAGTTTTACGTATATATATATATATATACACATTCTTTCTCATATTCATGTGGTTTATCACAGGATATTGAATATAGCTCCCTGTGCTATACAGTAGGACCTTGTTTTTTACCCATTCTCTATATATTAGTTTGCATCTGCTAACCCCGAACTCCCAGTCCATCCCTCCCCCACCTCCCTCCTCCTTGGCAACAACAGGTCTGTTTTCTATGTCTATGAGTCTGGTTCTGTTTTGTAGATATGTTCATTTGTGTCATATTTTAGATTCAACATATAGGTGATATCACGTGGTATTTGTCTTTGTCTGACGTACTTCGCTTAGTATGATAATCTCTAGGTCCATCCATGTTGCTACAAATGGCATTATTTCATTCTTTTTTTATAGCTGAGTAGTATTCCATTATATATATATATATATATATATATATATACGTATATACCACATCTTCTTTATCCACCCGTCTGTTGATGGACATTTAGGTTTTTTCCATGTCTTGCTATTGTAAATAGTGCTGCAATGAACATTGGGGGTGCATGTATCTTTCCGAATTATAGTTTTCTCAGGATATATGACCAGGAGTGGGATTGCTAGATCATATGGCAACTCTATTTTTAGCTTTTTTTAAGGAACCTCCATACTGTTTTCCATAGTGGCTGTACGAATTTACATTCCCACCAACAGTGTAGGAGGGTTCCCTTTTCTCCACACCCTCTCTAACATTTGTCAATTGTGGACTTTTTAATGATTGCCGTTCTGACCAGTGTGAGGTGGTACCTCATTGTAGTTTTGATTTGCATTTCTCTAATAATTATCGATGTTGAACATCTTTTCATGTGCATGTTGGCCATCTGTATGTCTTCTTTGGAAAAATGTCTATTTAGGTCTTCTGCCCATTTTTCGATTGGGTTGTTTGTTTTTTTTGTTATGGAGTTGTATGAGCTGTTTGTATACTTTGGAAATTAAGCCCTTGTCAGTCACATTTTCTCCCCATCTGTAGGTTGTCTTTTTGTTTTGTTTATGGTTTCCTTTGCTGTACAAAAGCTTGTAAGTTCGATTAGGTCCCATTTGTTTATTTTTGCTTTCATGTCTGTTGCCTTGGGAGACTGATGTTTAAGTGTATTTTTAATACACTGATGTTTAAGTGTATTTTTTAATGTTATAAGGATAAATAACATGATTGATAATGAGAAGTTAACTAAAATAACTCAAAATTGAGAGGGGTTTGAGTAAAAGTGCTCTAACCTGCCCATCTTTTGTGAAGGGAGATATTACACACCTTTCTTAATTGATCAATTGAGAAAGAGATTAAGTATATTTGTTAGAATTGCATTGGTCATTGCCAGCAGAACTGAAACTAGAAATGGGTAAAGTGGTTTGTACTTAGGCTGGAACTAGAGATGATTTGGAAGAGGGGACTTTTTATTTTTTATTTGTACACTTCTTAGGAGTGTTTAAAAGATCATGTCTATGTATTGCTTTTATTAATAAGTAACAGTTATTTTTAAAAAACTAACCAAGGTCCAAAGGAAGAAACTCCTAAGTTTTGGAAACCATCATAATACTGATACCAAACTCTAACAGAGAAGAAAACGATAAACTTTTAATTTCATGAATTTATAAATATTGACGCAAATAAATGTTAATAAAACAGATTTGGTAGTAAATTAAAAGTCTGATGTGCCCCCCAAAGAGCATTTATTCTCAGAACATAACAACATTTCAACATTAGGAAATCAATTCTTACATTTCTACATGTTGACAGATTAAGGAAAAAGCCATAATCATCTCAGTAGACTGAAAATTCAACATTCTTTCCTGATTAATAAAATCTGATAGTAAAAGACAAATAGAAGTATACACTTTTAGCATTATAAAAGTGGTTGAAACATGTATGACAAACTTTAACTCAATATATAAAGCATTTTTATAAAGCAATAAGAAAGAGATATACCCAATAGAAAAATAACAATAGGAGGCAAATCACAGAGTAAATCAACTGTCCTCAAAACATTGAAAAAGTGTTCAGCCTTATCTTATTTAAAGAAATGTGAGCATAAGCTACGAAATAAAAACTTAAACTGTTATGTTGGCAATTATTAAAATGCTCATGCTCGGTATTGGTGAGGTTGAAAGAAAAAGGCTCTCATCTAGCTGGAAGATTATAGATTGACAAAATAATTCAGGAAGTAATTTGCCAATGTATTAAAAGCATTAAAAGTATATATACCCTTTGATCTACAAATTCTATCGATATTTCTAGGAATTATACATTAAGAAATCACTCGAGATAGATGCTCACAAAATTTAGCAACAGGATTATCAAAATACTGTATTTTATAACAAAAAATAGAAATAAACCAAATGTCCAACAATGGAATAATAGTTAAGTAAATTGTAATTTCATATAATAGAATATTATTCAATCATCAAAAGTGATGTTGCACATGAATACTTGTTGATATTGAAGATGTCTGATACACTCAGTGATTAAAAACAAAGCTTTAAACAATAAAACAGTATGATCTTGTTTTCATTTTAAAGGATTATCTATCTGTTTCTCTCTATAGCTCTATCTCTCATCTACCTATTTACCTACCTACCTACATGAAAAAGACTGGAACGATATTTATCATGAGTTAATGTTAGTTACCACTGGTTGGTGTTTTTTCATTTTCTTTATTATTTGTATATTGTTGCTTATTATTTTTTCTTTTCAAAAAAATAAATATTGCTTTTGCAATGATAAAGCAAATGCTATTTTAAAAGTATATATGTATTTTCTCTTTTGTGCAACGTATGGCAAAGGTTTACTATTTATTAAATAAAATGACTTACAAATCAATTAGAAAATGAACTATGCAATAGAAAAATGAGTTATAGATAATTCCCCACACGAGAACTATAAATGACCTGGGAACAAGAAAAATTCAACCTCACTAATAATTTAAAAATAAAATCAAAATGAGATCATCTTTTTCTATAACCAAGTAGAAAAAAGCCTTCTAAAAAATAGAGAATTAATTGTCTATGTATGACAGCAACTGTTTAGGGCTATGAGATCCGTTGTACAACTCAGAGATGGGAACAGTGTTTCTAGAGAATATGACGAACAAAAACCTTAATTTTGTTCATGCCATTTGGCTTGGAGGTTCCCTTTTTTCAGAATTTCCATAGGAGATATTTATGGGCTTGTGCAAATGAGGATGACCAATAGAGTATTGTTTGTAATAGTGAAAACTGGAAAAAACTCAAACGTTTCACTTAAAAAACTCAAATATTTTAAAAATAAGAAATTAATTAAATTACAGTATATCCATAAAATGGAATATTATTCAGAAATTAAACTGAACTTTTAGAAAAATAGTTAATGATATAGAACAGGTTTATAATATCCTGCCAAGTGGAAGGAGTGCTCCTTTTCCGCTCTATCACGATACCAGGGAATGTGTTCTTTTGGTGCCCTGGAACTCTTGTCTTGTTTGATATTCAACCATTTAACATGACTTGTGGGTGCTTCACCGGTGCCTGTCCTGACACTTGGTAACAATGACCCTGTGAGTCTCTCTCCTGATCTTTTTGAACTTATACAACGATTTTACAATGGGAAAAAAAAAATCTGTATTTAAAAAGGAAAACAATACTGGTAAATACTGGGCCCATGTCCCTGAGATACAGAACCTTGGGATGACCACTAAGGCAACAGGACAGTGATCTTGACAAAACTTGAAAATGCATTTAGAGCTAACAAAAAAAAAATACACATGCCATCAATTGTATTTTTTGATTAAATTGACAATGCTAAAATATACTTTTTTGCTATTCAATGAAAAGACTGGGATAGGAAATCAGGAGTATAAGGGGTATGGTGTATGCTTTGAAACTACATGCAAATTATAACTCACCTCCACAGAGTCACTGCGATTCAGTCGTTCCCTGTGTAATCATTGGAAGCACCTCAGCACGATTGAGAGTTCAGCGTCTTTTGGTCACAACCTAGGCTCTGCTGCTCTGTGTGCTTAAGGCCAGTTACACAGTCTCTCTGTGCCTGTCTCCTCACCTAAAAAATGGGCATAATGATAGTACTGACATCACAGGGATATTGTATCTTTTAAGTGAATATATTTACTTCCATTTAAAAATATACAACTCTCTCACTTGTGTGCTTTATAGAGAAGTTCGATGTAATTCTTATACTCGTAGGTTGTCTCATTCCCTCCTGGCCCCCTTCAGGCTACTTTCAAAATTCTATCTTTGTCTTCAGTCTTCTTCAGTTTAATATGATATGCCTAGGTACAGAAATTTTGGTGTTTGTTCTGCATGAACTTCCTGCATTTGTGGTTTTGCATTTGTCAAATTTTGAAATATTCTTTGCAAATATTACTTCAAATATCTCTTTTGTTCTAGTCTTATTCTTTTCCTTCTGGTATTCCAGGTGTCCATGTTACGCCTTTTGAAACTGTCCCACAGTTGTTGGATGTTCAGGGCTCTTTTTTTTTCTTGTTACGTTTCAGTTGTTGGCATTTCCACTGACGTATCTTCAAGCTCCCTGACTCTTTTCTCAGCTGTGTCCATTCTACTGAAGAGTCCATGAAAAAATATCCTTCATTTTCGTTACAGTATTTTTATTTCTAGCATTTCTTTTTGTTTGTTTTTAGACTTTCAATATCTCTGCTTATATTACCCATCTGTTCTTACATGTTGTCTACTTTTTTTTTTCATCAGAGCCTTTAACCTTCAGAAGTGTTTCTCCTGTATATAGCTTTCTCCCCACTGCCACTTACTTGCTTCCCTAGCTATATCATCCCCAATCTCTGTCCTTGAAGTCTCCACCCCTTTTAACTGAAATGTTTCTCCTTAGGTGAGACATAAAAGCTGGAAGAATCTGGACCAAGCAGTAGTTATCTTCCACTGGCTGAGACAATACTGTCAAATTCTTTCCCATGGAATGTAGGACTTTGTTACATGATACCTGGTTAAGTTCTTGGAGGTAAATCTCACGACAGTTATGGGGTTTCCTTAAATCTGTACCCTCCAGGATTTTTTCACTCGTATGCTAGTCCACAGCCAGCAGACTCTGCCAGTTCATCAAAATGCCAATTAAATATTCCTACCAGCTTAAAAAAAAAATATATATATATATATATATATATATATAGGCCTTAGAGTAAGCATTCCGTAAATGCTAGCTGATGGTATTACTCTTATATTACTATTGTTACTATAATAGATTTCTAGTTGTTATTTTAGTTTTCAGTTCCTTTAAATATTTAGTAAAATTGGATGGTCTATATAACAGTTCCTTGCTTGCTCGCGTACTCATTCACTGACTGTAGTTACCTATGTCTCTCTGACTTTTTTGCTTTGAAATCTTAAATAGCAGAGCCTAAAAGACACACAGAGAATCTATGAGGCTGTGGAAGGCATGCGGAAGAGACAGGCAAGTAAGGGCCGTTATCCAGCAATGGGGAGGGAAACAGCACAGCTCAAAGCAGCAGACGGCAGAACAGGGCAATGGAAACCGTTCTGAGGGGCAACACGTTCCCAGCAGCACTAGCCCCACGGCAGGTCCTCCAAGTAACTCTAACTGTCCTAACCCTGCTTTTCTATGGAGTAGTTTTTCTGATTGACCTGACTTCCATGTCTTTCTTTTATAATAAAACTCTGTCAGCTGAGGAAAACTGAAGACGTCTTTGACGTTTGCAGAGCATATATGACACACACACATGTGTCATGCCATGGATAACTACGGGAAACTTCCAGACTTGATGGTGGCCCTCTCCAAGTTTTCTGCTTTGCTGGCTGCTTGGCTGCTTGACTTACGCTGCAACCTTATTCCTCATCCAGCCCTTTGGATGACTGTCTTAACTTCGGACTTAGCATCATGACTTTAACCTAAGGCACCTCTCAAGGTCTCAGTGCTAACTTCTGGCTTCCTTATTTGTAAAGCAGAATTGTTAGTAAGCACATATTATTGTAGCCCATGGAATCTTCTCTGCCATGAAATAGTAGAAAGATGAGACAACAGGCAGTGATAGAGTGTGAGTAATGGGCAGCCAGATCGAAGGGGAGGTGGTGAGTCCAGGAGAATTTCAGAAAGTAAACTGATAGAGTTTTCATGGGTGAAGGAAAGGGACAAGTCTGTGTTTTTGTCTTGGTTGCCTGGAATGACTATGAACAAGAAAATGGCAGGTTTTCCAGCAAAGATGAAAAAGTTTTTGCATGCAGATGCCTTTGGAGATTTTAGGTAGAGCCTTCCAGAAGCAATTGAAAATCTACTTTCAAGAATTCAGACCATTTCTCCATTGCCCTAACTACCAATTAGGTTGAATGAAAGTAAGCTGATATAGGGTAGACTGCTATTTTCTCTTCCCTGTTTATTTGCTTTTCGGGAGAATTTGGGTTCATACTATATCAGGAGAGACTCATATCATCCATGTTGGCCTCAGATAAAGCTATATTGTGTGGGCACCACTGAGAAATCTTGTGCACCAAGAATCTGACTTCCAGAGGGTTTTTTTTTCTTTGTAAGAATCATAAGATGTAACAAGATAGGTGAATAGTCATGCAGAAAGTTGATAAGCAGCCCTACATTAATTCTACTGCCTATCAAATTGGTTTCTAGAAGGAAAAAAATGTCAGAATGCACAAACTTCAGGTTTGAAATAACTCAGAGCCACAAGAGCATCTTGTAAAACCCCATATTATAAACTGTGGCAATGAAATTAATGGATGACAACTTTAAAATGTGTGGCTTCAAAAGCAAGTGCAGAAGAAAATGGTAATACTTTGCAGAAGGTATATACGTAATAGTCCACAATGTTATTTAGAAAGTTATTATTTCTGCCAGGGTGTTTGTTGTATGGATGAAATAAAAAGAAAAAATAGCTAAGTAACCAAAAAAGAACCGAGTTCTGAAAAAAGGAGGAAATAAAGATAAGAGCAAAGAAAAAGTACCAAAAAAACTTTCAAAGAAAAAGGTAAATTAGCCACAAAAGATTTTTTTCAGAAAAGAAAATGTAGGAATAAAATAAGCAGAGTAAATTCATGACAAGTGCACACAAAGGAAAAACTTCTAAAGAAGAAGCACAAAGACAGGAAAAGGGAACTTATTTCTTATCACAGTAAGAATATAGCCTTGCTGATTTATCATTTTATTCCTTGGAAACCTTCTATCAATAAAGTAAGCCACAACTCTGTAGAATACGAACAAATATAAAAGTGTGCGTTAAACTCAAGAAATATTGAATAAAAAACCAACACCCGTCTTTGGGTGAGGAGACGATAAATGGTTTTCCCTTCTTTGTAGTTTTCTGTGCTTGAGCTAAACTTCTTACAGGAAGATATGCTACTTTCCTAATGGACGAGGATGAACTCCATTAAAAATGGAGCTCTCAGCTGCATTTTGTATCAAAATTTAATCCAGCAGAGTCTTACTCTGCTGCCAGCTAATTCAGGAACTGAACAGGATGACATGCTTTCCTGTACAGTCTATAATACAAACTTTCCCCATGAGGAAGAGTAGTTATCTCCAATTATCTGACATTTTTCCTCCCCTGCCTTTCCCATCACCCACTTTCCACCCACCCCAGGAGTTCTGCCCTGTCTTTTTTTTTTTCTTTTCTGAGAAACAAACAGCATGGTACCCATGCCTGCTACTATTATTTCCTATCTGGGTCTCCTTGGGCCTCTGGTGTTGGACTCCACAGGCTCCTAGAGTCCGAGAGGAGACTGGAGAGTTCTACCTGCCCACCTTCGACCTCAGACACCCACACTCCCCTCTGCCCGCTCGCACATGCGTTCCAGGATTCGGTGGATACTGGTGAAACTGGGCCTGTCTGCAGGCAGCTCGCTCCAACACAGACGCATCAGATTGTACAGTTCCAGGGGGCAGTTCTCTGGGCAGGAGAGGATGTTGCCGTCCCGCACGTAGCAGATGACCTCCTCGTGGGCCATCCCGTAGTAGGGCTGCAGGCCGTAGGAGAAGATCTCCCACAGGAGCACCCCGTAGGCCCACACATCAGACTCCGTGGTATAGCGGTTGTAGAAGATGGACTCTGGGGGCATCCAACGGATGGGGATGGCGTCGTTTTCGTTGGCTTTGTAGTAGTCAGCTGAGTAGATGTTTCTAGAGAGGCCAAAGTCGGCGATTTTCACCACCATGTTCTCACCCACAAGGCAGTTCCTGGTGGCCAAATCCCGGTGGACAAACTTGCGTTCGGAGAGGTAGGCCATGCCGGCGGCCACCTGCCTGGCGATGCACAGCTGCTCGGCACAGGAAAGGGGCGGCGGGCCGGGGCTGGAGGCCTGCGCCCCGCGGGTCAGGTCGCTGGGACTGAGGCTGCGTCCGGGGTGAGGGGACATGCTGCGGAGGAACTCATTGAGGTCCCCGTAGGCCATGTATTCAAAGAGCAGGCACATGGGCTTCCCCACTGCACACACGCCTAGAACCAAAACAAGGCCTCCTGTTAGAGGTTGCGTTTCTAAAGTGACACGTGGGAAAAAATTGTCCGAAAGCAAATGACCAAATCAGAAAATGTGGTGGCTTGCTTTTCTGTTGAGGGCATCATAGTCGAACTCTGACCCCCTTTCTTTGTGTAAACATCTCCTATTTATCTTTTAAGATTCAACTGATTTATCACTCCTCACGGGGTGCTTCAGCTCCTGACCTTTCCAGGATCAGATTTTCCTTCCGTCATTCTTTATCCTTAATCCTGCATCCTATCTACCTGCCTGTTATAATCATCCATTTAGCTGAGGTTTCTTCCCAACATTTTAGCCCTTTAAACTAGAGATTATATCTTAAGTCTTCTTTAAATTCCACACACCTACCATGTGTCTGGCGAGCAAGTACTCCATAAATATTGGGTGAATGAATTTATGAGTGGATGTTTGCTTTGAGTACGTAATGCAATTGCTCTGTCTTTCTGCTTCCTTTCTGAAGAAGGATGATAAGGAAGCTGTTGTATGAAATTTGGAAAGGAGCACAAAAACAATCCAAGATCTTAGATGAAGTATTCAGGTTACTGCAGTAAAACATGTAGGTAAATTTACAATGTTCATTCCAGAAAGAAACAAAATGTTAACATAAAGAGTCTTAGATTTAGTGCCAGGAAGACATTTGTTCATTTTAAAATCTTGCTGTATTTGAGAGGGAAATGGACAACTTGAAATATTAGATCAGATGGTCACAATTTCATATCAGCATAAAAATAGATCATTAACTATTTTTTTTTCAGGCAAAAGTTAGAAGTCTGTTCAAAAAGGAAGAGAAATGAGAATACTATTATCTTGGCTTGTTTATTGTGGTGTTAGTTTTTAATTCCAGGGACTTTAGCAATCTGTATATTAAATGTACTATATAAATTAAATTAAAAATTAAATACAAAATTGGTAAAAGAATTAATGGAAAGGCAAAATATTTTTCTGAGAAGTTTTTTAAAACTTCAATTTTTTGAATTTAGGTGATTTAATGAAATAGTCTACTCCCTAGTACAGAATATATTCTATGGGGAGGAACAGAGACATCTCTCTGATCAAGGAATGAAAGAAAAAATGTAAGTGAAGTATGAAGGAGAAAAAACTTGGCAAGCCTCTGTTTTCTGATGCAATACGTTTCTTCACTTATGTTTTCATACCTAAGAGTTTCACAATGTTAGGATTATCAAATTCTGCCATGAGGGCTGCCTCCCTCTGAAAGTCTGCTTGCATATCTGCCGAGGCTTCTTCTTTGAGCATCTTCACTGCCACCATTGTGAAAGGTTCATAGGGAAGTAAGCCTGGAGCCCTGAGAGATACATTTATTTAGCAAGAAATCAAAGATCAGGAAGATTACACAGAGTCACATGGTAACTACCCATGTATACACATCCCCACACTCATGCAGCCTTTCCCAGAGCCACAGAACCAAAGTAAGATGCCAATGGCAGGTCCCACTTAAAGCTCCTTGACGCCAATGAATAAAAATCACTGGGGTTATTTTCAACACAGATTGTTTGAAAAATGCATTATTTATTAATAACAGAAAACCAAAAGTGCCCAAATCCAATGGGATTATCATTACCATCCTAACCCCTTAATCTCTGGCCAGAATATAAATTCCTGGAAGGCAGGGACCCATGACTTATTCATCTTTATATCCCCAAAGAGCCTAAAAGGGTGCCTTGCATATTTTTTGGTTCCCAATAAGTATTTGTGTGAGATTTTCATTAATCATGTAACCTCCATACCAGGGCCACTATGAGTAGAAGTAAGGTTGTATCCTACCCAAGAGCAACAGGCCAAAGTAACAATTGGTGATTAAAACCAAGTCCACACTCTGTGGCCCAGCTGTGGGTCTGTGGAGCTACATCCATGCAGAGAGGATATTTTATTCCAACTCACACAAAGACATTAACTGGGCTAGCATTGGCCCTAATACATACTTGTTTTTTGAGCTCATTGTTGGCTGACATTTTTGCGTAATTTTTTTTTTCCTTTTTCTGTCTTGCCATTCTGTGAACATCTATTTAATATCCATACATGTCAGGCTTTGAGTTCTTAAACTGAAACACTATTTCAAAGTAAACATTAAGTGAAGTGGAGACTATAGCAATTGAAAATGGAAGAGATTTTAGAAGGATTTACCAAAAGCAATGTGAGAAATGATTATTTAAAATGTACAACGAAATTCTCTTCCGAAAAGAAAATATGATTAAACTTTGCTAATTGCTTATCATCGGAACACTTTATAAAGATTCTCTCCATATACACAACCCTATTTTCCAGCAGGGGGAAAAGTATCAAGATTCAAAGTACAGTACTCAATAAAAATAAGGTGAATGATGTGAAGAATGAACTAATTTGATAATAACTATTATACATATTACATAGAATCAAGTTAATATCTGGTAACTTTTCAGACACAATGTATTTCAGTTGGTAGTTTTTTTTTTTTTTTTTTTAACGTGGGCAACTTTACCTTGCTTGAAAGACCCTTCCAAATGCTCCCTCTCCAATATCTCTCACATATTCGATGTTATTCCTGGGATACTCCAGGCTGAGCAATTTGGGATTCAAAAGAAGTGGCATCCTCTGGTACATGGGGTTGGGATGAAGTCTGTCTAGCAGGAGTTCAGAAGGAAGAGTAGTGAGGGTTACAGCCGCTGATTCTCTGCAGGTAAGACAGGTAAGATCAATAATGAGCTGAGGACCAGGTGAGAGCTTTGTACTCAGACTTAGGTTCTAAAGAGACATGGTGTTTAGGGGGAAACAAATTATGCTAAGTTCACCAAAGATCCTTCCATTTTAGAGCCACGAAGAATTTGGTTTGGAGCCTAAAGTTACATTCTTTTTTTCAGGAATTGTGTCACTATCCAATCTGATAGTGGCAGTGGGGCTGAGGGGGCTGACAGCGAGCAGGAACGGCCATATTCTTCCAAACCGTGGTTTAGATTCCATCTGCTGTGAAAAACTAACCTTAGGACATGTGATCCTATGCAACAAGTCACTGACATTTTTAAAGATCATGGTGGGGCTGCTTACCGTTAAAGCAAGGCAATGGCTGTCATAAAGGAAGTGGCAGTGTTATATATACCCCTCCTCCCGTCTCCAGCTTCAATACCAAATACGTAAACGTTTTAAAAATGTTACTACACGTGGTTCACTTAAACTAGAATCTCACCTTTTCTTATTTTTCCATTGTTTTCGTCTTCGGCAGCAATAAAGAGTGGTTACGGTAAGAAGCACGAATATGGCAAAGCTGGACATGATGGAGATTATTACAGTCATGGAGTATGTAGGTGAGACAGAGGAGGAAGACAGGGAAGAGGGAGGCACGTTTGGAATGTCCACACTCGGCTTTGAGGACGTCATTGGTGGGAATGCTGTAAGTCAACAACAGATTTTCACTCATTCTTAAACTTTTAAGCAGCAACTTTCGTATTCAGGCAATCAGGAAACTAAATTTAAGATTATGTTCTAATGTATCAGGTTCTCCCTGGTTATATATCTATAAAGCACAATTGTAAGAATCCAGTGAAGTCTAGTTGTAAGTAAATCCAGCTTACAGAATCATAGAATTTTAAAGATGAGACTCAGAGAAAGGAAATACTTTTTCCAAGACAAATGCAAATCCTGGGCTAGTGTCTTTACACTCATCATAGTTTTTATGACCTGACAACAATCATGGACATTCTTAAGTTATTAAGTAAAATATTTTTATGAAATTGAAGTCAGGATTATCTAAAGCTGAGGTTTGTTGATTTACAAACAGAATTAAATGGAAGAACATGGAAAATGGAAATAGTAGGACAGAAATGAGGAAGTTAGTTCATCTAACAATTGAACTCCTGTCAAATTCCTATTAAAAAGGTCAATGCGATATACAAATAAGTTAAAATCTGTATTACCGCTGGAAACCAAAAGATGTCATACTAACGTCCCTCTGTTTGTAGGGTGCAACGTCCATTGTATATCTATTAAAACAACATTATGAATTATATTTTAAATCCTTTTAGTTGACTGAGTAAAGACAAAAACATGGATACGGAATATTTTAATAATATAATCAACAAGAATGTCTTAATAGTGAAGAATAAACTTTGTACCCTAAAAAGACAGAATAAAGCTTATTTTCAAATATTTGTGGGATACTGACAGACACGGTCTTTTTTGTCAGGTCACAAAGATGAATCTCAGTAAATTTCAAAAGAAGAAATTATGCAGATCTATTCTTTGATCAAAATGCAATTAATAATAGATTAAATAAAATCCAATAAGACATTCAAAAAAGAAACATTTTAATAACCTTTCAATCAAAGAGTAGAAAGTAGCCATAGTTACAGATGACAAAATAACTTCCTAGAAGTGTTGATGAGATTTGGCCAAAGATGTGTTCAGTGATAAACTCATAGCATTATCTTCTTCCATTTGATAAAATGAATGAAGTGAATGAGCTAGATATTTAATTCAAGACTTTGGAAAATAAACAAAATCTACAGAAAACAAAGGAAAACAGGTGATATAGTAACAGCCATGTACAAGCAGAAATTAATAAGTTAGAATACACATAGCACAAATGATAGAATTTAAAAATAGGTCAATAGTTTTTCTGATAAATATTTACAAGATAGTCTAATCAGTGACATTTTAATTTTAAAATGAAAAGAAAGGCACAAACATACAAAATTAGGAATGATAGAGTCATTTTAACAATAGACTCAAAGGTCAATAAAAATGAAATAATATATAACTATGGAGTTACATTTTTAAAATCTTAAGGAAAATTGTAGGAGCACATTAATTACCAAATTTGAAGAATCAGAAAGTCTGAAACTAGCCATAACCAGGAAGTTTAAGTCATTATAGAATTATGGTTATATTCTTTCAGTATTGGAAGAGATACAATTTTCACAGTTTTATAATATATTCCAGTAAGAGAAAAATCTTTCAGATTGTTTTAGCAAGCTATTATAATACTAATATCACAACCTGACAGGGTTAGCACAAAAGAAAAGTGCAGATTATAGAGCATAGGTTTAAAAGATCCTAAATGAAATATTAGAACTTGACTGCAATATAGTCAAAGATTTCATAGAAGGAACTATATTATTATAACACATCACAGAGTCAAAGGAAAACTTTCATTGCAGGGATGCCTGAAGCCATTTGAAATAGGACACGTAAAAGCAGAGATTATAAGGGATGCCTACGTATGACTTCTTAGTCTAGGCATGGAAGCGGTGATTATGCCCTGAGCACCAGTGGCTAAGCAAGTGGTTTTGAAGCCTGTGGAGACCAAGTTTGGTTACCCCTGTGACTCAAGCAGGCACCTGGAACTAGAAGAATATTAGCACAGCAGTAAAACATTCGTGCAGGACCAATGACAGCATTTCTCATCAAGCATCACAGCAGTGGTGGATGTAACAGACTTCCCAGGCTCCGCTGTGATGGTTTGAAAGCTGCTCTGACTTTCTGTGGACTGAGTCATTCGAAGATTTAAAAAAAATCAATCCAAGATGAGTGGGGAGGGGGGCTTAAATTGGAGAGCTAAACTTAATGCTAATATGAAAGTAGGAGCAATCATTAAAAGACAGGGAGAAGGGAAGCAAGAAGGAAATATCCAAAAGATAAACTAATGATTAAAAGAAATCTTCCATCACCCTTCAAAGTGAACTGGTAATATCCTTTAGAGTTTACTCAGAATTCAAGAGACTCTCCAAGAAATATTTGAGGGCTTTACACACTCCCACAGAATATGAGACAGTCTACCTAATAAGGTTGACTTCTCTGTTCAACGATCGACCTACCTGAAGAGCTAAAGCCAATTTCTTTGATAATTGTATTTAACTCAGGGAACAATTTTAGACATTCCTCACCATATGGTCAGATGAAATGATCAGTTTATGACATCTGGAGTTCATTTTCTTACATATAGCAAAGATTTCATAAAATGATTTAGCTAATCTATGCTGCTCGCAATTTCTTATAATCAATGTAGAAGGCAGAAATCTGGATGCTTTTGTGTGTCTTATTTCTGTCTAATCTAGGATTGAAGGTCAGCACCTTTCATACAGTAAACCCTCAATGAATGGATGAATGAGTAAACAAAGGATAACAAACATCACAGTCATCAATTAAGAGTCCGATCAAAGTTAACTTTGGTTGCTTCTGTGACAAAGAATTGAAACATTTCTTTTTCATTCTTTCAAGTTGGGAATGACAATTTGACAGGCTTCCAGAATAATAGATTTTTAGGGTTTTCCAAAGCTGTTCTTGTTTCCTAGCTCTGAGTGATTCAGTTGTGACCAGTAGCATTCTTTCTTTCAATATTCTAAGTCTTAGTCCTTTAAGTAAGCTGGTAAGATCAAGCCCTGGCATTTAGCCAAGTGCAGAAACAATTAGGCCTGGAATATCTAGCCCAAGAAATGAATATGATTTGAGCCTTGAACATGAAAATCAGAGGAAGTTAGTCGACATGAAAAAAATTTCTAATTTCATTCTGAAGATTTCTGCATTCTGATAGGCTTAACGTACCATCTGATACACGTTAGTTTCTAGGACACCCCTTTTCAAGCAACCTTCTTGAATTCTTTCCTAGAGATTTTGAGATCACCCTTTTAAAACCATTTGATTTGACCCTGTAAACTTTATACTATCAGATGATACAAAAATCATGAATGCAAAATCAAAAGGTGATATTTTAAATTGGCTTATTTTATAGCCATAGAAGGGATAAAGCAACTTAGTAACCTTGAGGTAGGAGATGGGATTTGCATCATTCACTAAATATGGTGCTCTCCATGGCCTAATTAGAAGCTATAAACTGGGATCTCTGATGATCTTCCTTCATATTCTACCCTGGGTGAGTATAGTGAAAAGACTTTGAGAGGGACCGTACATCCCGTTCTGGATATCATGAAATATGGGTGTAAATATGCATGCATGAATCCAGTTACATACACATAACGTTTCAAGGGCACAAACAAAATTACTTACTTGTTAGGTTTTCTTTTTTATAATCTGAAGGGGAAAGGATAAAAATGTGTTTTAAGTGAACATCCAGATAGCTCCTGTGTTCTGTGAGAGAGTGCTAAGAAATGCAAGTTCTCTTTCAGCTTTTTAATATACAATGGGAAAACATTCTTCGCATTCAAATGGGAAAGGATTGCATCTTTGAAATTAAAACAGCTGTTAGGGCTCACCACATAGTTCCTTACAGATGAAGTTCATTAAAGCAACATGCAGCCATTCAGCTTTGTTTTGTGAGATCAGCATTTGCAAACATATGGCTTATTTTTGCATGCTGAAAATTCTGCTTCCTTGGGTAAGAAAGAGGACTTTATGCTTTTATTCCACTCCCCTGACAAAATATGAAGTTTCTTAGCCGTTTCTCTGCACATTCAATAAAATGTTATGAGCTCTCATAAGATCTGCTTATGAATTAAGGTAAGATCTCAAGCAGCAGCGAAAAGTGCTCTTTAATTTCTTTTAGAACAAATGGAATAAATCCTTATGTTAACCGGTGCAATTAGGATAGCAATAGGATTCTGTTATTGGGTATGGAAGGAAGGCAGAACTCAAAAAATATTGGAAATGCCTAGAAATATTAGGAGATTTAAATTCACACCTTAGTTTCCTCAAAATAGTAAATTTCTCTGAACCTCCAAAGTCTCGAGAGAACTCTGTTACCTAAATATGGCAGTCTGGTACAGGCCATGGGGTCCCAGTGCATGCTGGGGAGTTTGTTGCAGTCCGGCATGGAGAGCAGATGTATCCCAGATCTGTAGAGTCCCCTGTGGGTCTTTTCTTCCACCGCTAGCCATTCTTTTGCACAGAAGAGCTCCTTTACTGCCAGGCAGTATTCCCTAAAATAATTTAGGGAGAACAAAATTTGATGAATCATAGCACGTTGAAGCCAAATTGGTGGCGGAGCCTAAATCCCATATTTTCAAAACATCATCATAGTACCCTGTTTTTTCTTGCAAAAGTGTTTTTGTAAAGATCCTTTTATTGTAAATAATGTGAGAAGTTATGAAATATATAGTATATTATCCCATGAGATGAAATGCTGTCTTGTTTTGTTTTTAAAACATCACTAATGCTACTGGGGAAAAGAATGTTCAAGTTCCAAAGGTAATGGATTAGGAATCCCAGATATGTTTTCTCTTAACTTCATATTAAAGTAACTACAAAGGTACAGAAACAAGGTACGCAGAGCTTTAAAAGATCATTGTCAAGCAGTCTCCAGCCTGGGAGGTTCTTCTGTAATCTCAGGGCTAATGGGCAGGGCCTGAGGAACACAGTCCGTGTCTCTGTGTGCTTTGTTCCCTAAAACAGAACAGTATCACCTTCCTGAAAGGTTATAGGAGGGCTTGGGAGTCCTTACCCAGCCCTACCCTTGGAGAAGCTGAGTCCTATCCCATTGCTGTGTGTGCTTTCATCTGAGAAAGCTAGAGTAAGGTCTGTGTGAATATGAAGCTGCAATGTTCATCTCTGTTGTACTGAGTGAAAAGGCTGAAGAAAGATTAGGTAGACTAGTTGGACTAATTAGAATTTTGTGGATTAATCATTGTTCAAGCTTATCTTATAGGAAATAGGATAGACTACATAGGAAAAATCAAGTTAGTTCCAAATTAAGATATTTGGGATTCATAATAAGAGGAAATTAAAGATAATTAAAGAAATTAAGGATAATAATAGTAATGTCATTCATTCAATATATGAAGTATAAAAGAGGAGGAAATTTTGTGTGAGTGTGTACATTTGTGTGTAAGTGTAGTTATATATACATGTATATATATTTTTTACTACTCATGCCTACACTCCTGCTTTCCCAGGCAACCACTTGCCAATATGGACCAACTGAGCATGTGCAGAATAAAAGGGCTGTGCATACTAATGTGAGGGGATATAATGGGAGTCATGAGTACAACGATGGAATGTAGATTCTTAATATGTCTGCAAAGGAAGAGGGAACAATGGGGCTTTTAGGCTTCTGAGACTCTGAAGAACTGGAGAAACATTGTTTGGCTTGCTTCTTCTTATGCCTGGTCCCATCCTTGGGTCATATAAGCAAATCTTTCTGCATTCAGATGTTACAGTTAAACTGTGCAAAAGCAATATGGGACATATGAGAGAAATTTTTAGCCCACATTATGTGGAGAAAGCAAATACCTGGGAAAATTATTTTTTATTATACGTGGAAAAGACACGTTAGAGAATTTAAAAAATTGTTTTGTTTTCATTGACATGCACTGAAGCATGGCCTCTAGAGAAGAGTTTTTCACGGGGAAAAAAATCAAGATGAAATGGAAAATAGAGTGAAAACTAGGTTAAGTTAAACATGGTAGTGACTGAAGAAAATAAATACCACAAAGAAGTGAAAACAACTTTGTTTCACTGAAACAAGTGAAATCTTCATTGAGAAAGAAACGGCACAGCAAGATATTGAACAAATAATAGGGGAAAACTTTAGAAGTTCTAACTGAATGCAGAAAGAAAGATGAAAATAGTGAGTAAGGAGATAACTGAGAGGGAGAAGCAAGCAAGAAATTCAAAGTACAAATAACAATGTTTCCCAACAAGAAACTAGAACACATAAAAAAATAGAAAAATACTCAGAGGTATACTATAAGAAAAATTCTTAAAATAAAAAGGACATAAGTCTGATGATGAAATCATATTATCCATTCTTTTTATAGGAAAGAAAATAATGAAGAGAAATCTACTCCCAAGTCTTTTTAAATGTCTAATTTTTTAAACAGTTATTGATTATATATAAGAGAAAAGAAAACCTTAATGAAGTATAAAAATGTGAAAATTTCTAGACTATATTTTTCAACCCCAAAGTGAATAAATTGTTTACAAGGATTAAAAAAGTAGAAACAATTTTCAGATTAAAAAAAAATACTCAGGGACTTCCCTGGTGGCACAGTGGTGAAGAATCTGTCTGCAAACGCAGGGGACACAGGTTTGAGCCCTGGTCGAGCAAGATCCCACATGCTGCGGAGCAACTAAGCCCGTGTGCCACAACTACTGAGCCCGCATGCCACACTACTGAAGCCTGCATGCCTAGAGCCCATGCTCCACAACAAGAGAAGCCACTGCAGTGAGAAGCCTGTGCACCACAACAAAGAGTAGCCCCTCTCGCCACAACTAGAGAAAGCCTGTGCACAGCAATGAAGACCCAATGCAGCCAAAAATTAATTAATTAATTAATTTAAAAAAATACTTGTTTAAATAACAGCTGGAATTAAGAAAAAATTTAAGTACACTACAAATGGCTCACAGATTTAAGAGTTAATTAACTATGCTATTCTAATAAATTTGAAATCTCAGTGAATGGGATTTTTTTTCTCAAAAAACAAATTATTTTCAATCTTGAGAAAGAACATCTGTGGCCTATGCATGTAAACTGATCTAGGGCATAGATGTTGGGAAATTACTCAATAAATTTATTTTGTGCTAGCATATGAAGATACAATTCAATTTTAATTCTCATTGTTCCTCAAAAGATACTTAGATGTCATGTCTGATGAAAATATAATCTTAAGTGAAGAAACAACAAAGTATATGTCTTAAGTAATTTTTTTTAAGATTTTTTTTGATGTGGACCATTTTTTAAGTTTTTATTGGATTTGTTACAATATTGCTTGTGTTTTATGTTTTGGTTTTGGGGCCGAGAGGCATGTGGGATCTTAGCTCCCTGACCAGGGATCAAACCCGCACCCCCTGCGTTGGAAGGTGAAGTCTTAACCACTGGACCGCCAGGGAAGTCCCTATATTAGTCTTAAAATGTCTCCAAACCCTCAAAATTTGCAGTAAGTTGAAGAATGGAGCACTCTATTTTAATGACCTCTGTAGTCCTTTTATACTAAATAGAATGCCTTAAAACTATTTCAATATTTAAATAGTTCCTGGTTTTATCAAAACAGTTGGAAATGTGCTGTGTTGGTAGTCTTCATGTGTTTTCTTGAAAAGCAAACAGTATCCATCCAGTTTCTAATATATACCCTGGGTACAATTTATCCTTTAATCCTCTCAGCTCTATTGCAGACGAGGAAACTGAAGTTTAGCTGAGGTCATATGTCAGTGCATCTAGAAAGCAGTACAAAACAGTATTTGAACTTTGTTCCATTTAGCTCAAAAGCTACATTGATTCCTGTCTTTTCTACACAAGAAGTAAATAAAGGCAAAGATAATTCTATTGAAAGTGGGTTTATAAATTTCAGTGTTTAAAGAGTAGGGGGTTTTCAAGAAATATCTGTTTTATAACTGTTTCTACTCCTTCCACCCCCATGACACAAGAGTGTCAATACATAAATTAGAATATTGGGTGGAATGTATTTTAATATTCTGACATGCTTACCAAGATCTCATATTTATTGGCTAATAATGCTGAAATACTGGATATGTAGCCTTTATTTTCTCTATCTTGGCTTACTAATGAGGTCCATATTAGTTTGGGATTTTGTTTTTCACTTCCTAGAAAGCAGGGATGTTTATGAATATGATAATAATGTGAACAATAACAAATGTAATAGAATATTATATCTTTTATGACATTTTCTAACTTAGAGCCCTTGTATAATAGGGTATCCCCAGTGATTCACATGGTAGGAATTTTGTCCAATTAGTTACCTTATATTTTGGACAAAAGCCAGCTTTTGCCTTTACTCTTACACCTAACAACTTCCTCTTTTGAAAACTTTCCTTGTTGGCAGACAGACAAACAGAACTTCCCCATTTATTTATTTTGTAAATTTTACCTGCAAATGGGTGTAGGAGTAGGTGCCACCCCAGGGTTACATTCTTGGAAGATGTGGTTACACAGTAAAGCTTCAGCAGCCGGCCGGCAGAATGGGCTCACTGCTTTCAGTTCAATCCAGGCAGTGTGGACCAGTAGTTCTTGGGCCTCCTCAGGGTCTGCGTAGGAGTTGTTGAAGAAAACAAGAGCATCTTTTGCCAGGACAGCATTACACACCTCCCCTCTGTACTCGGCGCAGTAGCCTTTGTTATCTTCCTGTGGTTTACTGAAAGAAGCAGTGAAAAACATTCCTGATCACATGCTATTTCTTAGCATTCCATCTGCCTTTTTGTTTGTTTTCCATTTCCACATCTGCATCACAGAAATAGAAGATTGCACCAGCAAATTGGTTGAAACGTTCCATCTGAATATTGTCTTCATTTCCAGCAGCAATTATATTACCTCTAGCTACTCCAGAGGGCTATGAAGAGGATCAAATGTGATAATGGATGTGGAAAGCTTTGGAAACGCTCAAGGCCAGAACGGATGGGAGAATTTTTATTGTTTCCATCATAAATAAAATTTAACTCCACATTTGTTACATATAAGCGTACATAGCAAGTAAATACGTCTAAAATATATATTCATCATCATGATTAATAAGTGACTGAACGTAGTAATTGCTCTGATCCAAAGAGCTTGCAGCTTGATGAACACAGTTTATTTAAACGTTATGATAATTAATGATTTGAATTTTGTGGTACATCTTCCAAAAATCAGATCCTCTCACTCACACATCTTCCCAGCATTCCATTAAAGAAGAAGAAGAAAGCCACACAGGAAGGAGAAAGCATTGGCTATGGCTCTCAGAGGACCTAAGTAGCATCTTCACTTTTGCTATTTTCTTACCACATGTCTTGGGGAGAGTCATCTGGTCTCTGACAGTGTTCTAATCTGTAAAGTGATGTAAGTAATTATCCTGAACCCAGGTTATTGTGTGTTCATGGGTAATATAAGTGTTAGCACAGCAATAAGATTAAAAGCTAATCTGCTATAACAGTTGAAGAGGACAATAAGAAAAATGGAAAACGCAGCTGGTACTCCCTCCACATATCCACTGCTTCCTTAATGCAATGCTGGGAATTATAATAACTCCTATACTCACCTGACAGATGTTTATTGAGCACTTATTATGTGCAGGCACTGTAATGGTCTCAATATACCCTTATGCCTTCCATCAGATATCTCATTAACAATGACAGCAAATTCAAGTTGCACTCTCATTTAGATTTGTACATCTGTTGGAATTTAGCATTTTATTATCTATATATAAAGGATTTCAAGGAAAGAAAATTAAACAAATTGGAATTTGTGGGGATTGTTTAAGTTGCTAACAGACCCCATTTGAATTTGAAAAGGTGATTAGAAACATCATTGACTGGTCTTTGAAGCAAATCTATTAAATGAGATACAACTCATTCAGGTAAAACAATGAACTTCCGTGAAATACTATATTTTAAAATGATGTTTTGTAACATAGAATCATTCTCTAATTCTAACTAGCATTCTACTAATTAGTCAACATGAATTTTATTGCATTACCTGTAATTCATTGGGGATTTTTTAAATGAACGCCTTGAATAAGAAAATGCAAAACTCCCATGAAAACTTGGGCCCTATAGGGTTGAGAAAACACCCAGAGAAATAGCTCATGACTCAACCTCTGAGGGAACTCAGGGTATGCTGACACTAAGAAAGTTCTAGAGAAGCAAGGATACTGTGCTTTAAGAAACTGAATAATAATACCTAACAATTAGAAATACCCCAAACTGGCTTACAAAATGATCACACATACTGATAATCCTTCCATAAAAAGAGAGGATGGATAAGAGCAGGTGTGACTCTTTTCACTTAGAAAAAAACTATGGGGACTTCCCTGGTGGTGCAGTGGTTAA
The DNA here is from genome assembly GCF_005190385.1 of Monodon monoceros. NCBI lineage: Eukaryota > Metazoa > Chordata > Mammalia > Artiodactyla > Monodontidae > Monodon > Monodon monoceros. Next base: position 90,806,069 of record NW_021703782.1, on the reverse strand, counting down.
GAATCCACCTGCCAGTGCAGGGGACACGGGTTCAAGCCCTGGTCCGGGAAGATCCCACATGTCGCGGAGCAACTAAGCCCGTGCACCACAATTACTGAGCCTGTGCTCTAGAACCCGTGAGCCACAACTACTGAAGCCCGTGTGCCTAGAGCCCATGCTCTGCAACGAGAGAAGCCGCGGCAATGAGAAGCCCGCGTACCGCAACGAAGAGTAGCCCCCGCTCGCCGCAACTAGAGAAAGTCCGCGCAGCAACGAAGACCCAACACAGCCAAATATAAATAATAAATACATAAATTTATTAAAAACTATATCATGTAAAAGTTGAATATTTCTCCTAGTGTCTCTGAGCTGAGAACTATTCATCCATGTTGCACTGTCATGTGTTAACTATTGAATGACACTTCTTTATTTTTCCATGAATATTTTTAATTTAAAAAATTCATGATTTTTTCTTTAATTACATAAGCAAAAAACATTTAAAAGAAAACATTGGAAACTAAGAAAAATTACACAAAAGAAAAAATGAAAATAGCCTCAGAGATAAGGATTATTAATAATAAATTAAGAACCAATTCTTTAAAAAAATAAATAAATAAAAAACCAATTCTTTTTTTCTGAGTCTCTGCTGCTTCTCTTTTAAAAAGCCCTGGAAAAATCTTTAGAACAACCTCAATGTGAATTAATAGTATGGAGTCCTCACTGATTTTTGAACATTAACTATATAATGCAAAAGAAAAAAAGAAAAAGCAGAATAGGTTTTGAATAGAAATGAGAAGATCTTGGTTTTAATTTTGATTTGTCTTCCTACCAGCTTGAAGATAACTAGCCTGTGAAAACCCTTTGCATGCTGGGAAAAACCATACAGATACAAAGTATATGGTTCTTATTAATTTTCTCTGTCTCTGTGATGTTCTGGGAGCATTAAAGACTTAGCTTTGGTAGTATATCTTTGCTTGGATTAGCCCCACTAGGTAAGGGATATATAGTACCAAATATATATATACAGGAATAGAGTGAGTGGTTTAAAAATACATAGGGAGGACACAAGTGCTGAACAGTGTACGAATGAAAGATGGCATGTCTTCTGCGGGTGGCCTGTATTTTAATTTCCCTTTTACTACACACACACACACACACACACACACACACACACACACACACACACA